>NC_044495.1:45981293-46126293 GCF_902362185.1 Chanos chanos
ACCCAGCCGAGGGCCCGAGAGGCCCAGCCGAGGGGCCAGGAGGCACACCACTGGTTGTTTTCCCTCAGACAGGAGAAACGACATGGCTCTGTCTCTCTCTCTTCATGGTGACTCCCAAGGTGAGTGTGAGAGAATGTCCTGATATTTTTTTATAGTGTTTATAGCTGACAGTGGGACATGTAGGTTGTGGAGATCAATGCTGTTTGACTATCAGAGGAGTCACATGTCAGTGTACATCCTGCCAAACATGCAGCTGGAGTCCCTTATGAGTAAACTACCAAACACTGCTAACTGGCTCTCACTAAACAATAAGGGACAATAGGAAAATCGTGCACCCATGTTCGTATCCATTCTACCCACATATTCATTTTTGTCTAAAAAAGTGGAAAAAAGTTTACAAATTCAAATCACAGGCTAACCATTAAGGTCAAAACTCTAGGCACAATCCAGTGTAGGGTGTTCAAAAGGGCTGCATGTCTGTGTGTGTGCATGTCAACTTTTTTTATGTGCATGTGTGTGAGTGTATGTGTTAGTGTGTGTGTGCATGTGTGCATGTGTGCATTCATGTGTGCGTGCATGAGTGCATGTGTGCGTGCGTGTGTGTGTGCGTGCGTGTGCGCATGTGTGTGTGTGTCTGTGTCTGTGGATGTGTGGATGTGCATATCTTTCATCTCCTCTCCCAAGGGTGTAGCAGACAGAGAAGAGGAGGTGCAATTATGACTCAGGGGAGCTACTGTCTCTGTGCATGTCCCTTATCTACCACTGTAGCTCCACAGGAGAACTACTGCAGTATTCACACACACACACACACACACACACACACACATCCATAGCTGAAGGGTTTACAGAGCAACCAAAGAAGACAGGAGAGAGGAAAGGAGGGGAGGGTGGAGGACATGAGGAGGAGAATGGTGGAGAGGATGAAGAGAGAGGAGAAGAGAGTGAGGGGAACAGATTAAAGTACAGGACAGAGGAAAAGTGGGAGAACAGAGAAAAAAGAGAGACAGACTAAGAGACAGAGACAGACAAATAGACTGAGAGAGACAGATAGACAGACAGTCGGACAGACTCACCGTTACTGTAGAGCAGCTGGAGTTTATAGTGAGTACCGTTATTCGTTTTTTCTCCCGTCTGCTCCTTGTCAAACAGGACAAACAGACACAGGAAAAGACAAATGATGCAATTCGATGAAATATAGCATGGTAATCGGACCATAAACAGTCAAACTCCAGTGTAAAATCTAACAGTTAACTTCAGGTGAAAGATTATGTAAGTTTATTGGCCTTGTATGTAAAGCCTGAGCGCTGTGACACATGAGCTCAGTCCTGAAGGTCTCACAGGCCCTGACAATGAGTCATCTGCATAGAAATTTCGTGTTAAAGAGTGTGTGTGTGTGTGTGTGTGTGTGTGTGTGTGTGTGTGTGTGTGTGTGTGTGTGTGTGTGTGTGTGTGCGTGCGTGCGTGCAACAATTTCCTGAATGTTCTGGCAAGTAGAAAGTACTCCAATCTTAAAAGGAGAGAACAAATGTCGTCCTTGACAGAGAAACTTTCCAAAGTCTCCCCTCCCTCCCTCCCTCTGTCTCTTTCCCTCCCTCTCCATCTCTCTCTATAACTGACCCCCAGAGAGTACTCCAGTCCAATACCCAAAAGAAAAAAGAACAGAGAGAAAGAGACAGACAGACAGACAGACAGACAGACAGGCAGACAGACAGACAGACAGACAGACAGACAGACAGAGGAAGGGGCAGTAAACAACAGTACTAAATGTCCTTAGCTGAAGATAAAGCAAAAGATGTTATTTAAAGGACATTATGTCAGGCCTTTGGTACTGAACCTAATGAGTAATATTATAAATGCTCTCCATTACTTAACAAAGGGTTTACATACTGTGTGTGTATCTCTCTTTCTCTCTCTCTGTCTTTCTTCCTACTGTCTACATATCATGCCGCTCTGTGTGGCCTTTGAGGTTGAGCTGTTTCTACAGACAGTCTCTCGTGGACTGATTTTAGCCACAAAATCACTAATAAATCCCTGTCCTCAACACTCATGGTCAACCCACTCTCTCTCTCTCTCCCCCTCTCTCCCTCTCTCTCTCTGCCCCCCATTTCTCTCTCTCTCACTCTGTGTCTATCTCTCTCTCTCTTTTTAAATGATACAAATTATTTTTTTCATAATTTAGCTGTCCTAAGGAACACTAAAACAGCTAGTGGAATAGACTGATTAAATTGTGGACTGATTAAAGGCAACAACAGGCAGATCACAAATACACAGGCAAGCACACACACATACACACGCACACACACACATGCACACACACACCTTGTCATGCTCCACAAAGTCCACGAAGGCGGTCCTCTCCACCTCAACTGGCTGGCCGTGACGGTCATAAAGTGCAAGCACAAAGTGGAAGAAGTTGGACTTGCGCAGGTTGGATGGGGGCTGCTTCTCAAAGTGAGCTCGTGCCAGAGCCACTCCACTGGTGTGAGGAGAGAAGTGTGGGGGGGAGGAGAATATGAAAATCAATTTTAAAAATGACAACATCTACTGATTACTATCACCCTCTCTCAGTTGTATCTGAAATACTAAATACTGTAGTTTTCTGGGTGTCAAATGTTTGGCCTCAGAAGAATCAAACTGTTAGTCATGTTTATATGAAACTGTAGAGCACGGACCTGGTTAAATCTCAGAGTATACATATACACATAATATTTCATGGCTTTTCAAAGCCTGCTAAAACATTGGTCTGCAGACACATACACGTCTGCCAAACAAACAGTCCAGCTGGTCTGAACAAGCTACAGATGCCCTACAGCTGATTTCACAACACCATATGCAAAAGCTTTCAATACAGCCCATAACATGTTTAAAAACACAAAACGGTTTACAAATGCCTGCATTTTTTAAGGGAAAAAAATGAAAATGATTCGATATATAGGTCATTTTATAATATATTGCCTGGTGGACTTAAGACATATTGTAGTCTATGAAATTTGTGTGACAGAACAGACAAGAAATGAAAATAATGTTTTAGGGTTTGGTTTTGTTTGGTTTTTTTCGTTATAAAAACTAATGTTCCCATTTATACATTGTATAGTCGTATTCTTTTGGGCTTTCCGAGGGCATGGACATATTTTTAACACAATTATTTTTAGTGATATTGCCGCTGATAGCTGTTAAATCGTAGGTTACATTGATATTTACCTAGGCCTAAACCAGTCAGTGCGGTCAATCAATCAGCAATCAATTTCAGCTTCAAAATTAAATTTTTTTCAGTGAACTCGGCGCAGTCATTAAATTCTGTTTGAAATGCTGGGAGATGTAACGGGGAATTTTTTATAATTCTCAGTAGCATAGAGAATAGTTCTTCATTATCTCAAAATCTCGTTGAAAATGTCGTTGTTCGAGGGCCTCGTGCCCGAAAAATCCTTTGAGTTAGCTTTTGGATTTGAAACGTTTTAATTACTGTAGTGAATGACGAACGAAAGTAAACCTAATTTAGTCTTAACTCACTGTGACAGAATAATGTACTGGGAGAACGCTAAAGATCCCAGCAAAGTTCACAGACTCTCTCAGTCCAAATAGTGTAAAATTAGTGTACTTGTTGCTGTTCGACATACATTTTACGAGAGTTAAGGTATATGCACAAGACTTGAAAAGGAGTCTAAATTCTATTATCGGCTATCTGGACAACTCGCGCCCAGTTTACTCACACCGTCACTCAGGAGCTAACAGCATAGTCCAAAAGCCAATCTACATTAACCGTCATTTCATTAATTCAACATGCCACCCACAATGACTTTCCCACTGCATCATCTGAGTGTCTGAAATACACAACTCCGCTAAATTAGTCATGTAAACGCAAAAATAAAGCAATCGCTTTGCACTAATCTTTCATTAAAGTGTGAAGAAAAGGAGAGAGTTTCCGTAAACCGCTTGTATAGGCTTTCTGAAACGGACAACGGAGTGAAAGACTTGTACATCGAATTATTCCCATTTTCATAATCAATACATTCTGTATTAACGAGAGGTCCAGGAAAAGAAAAGTGATTCTCGCTAAGCATGTTGCGCGCAAAGTCTTTTTTGGATATACTCTTAAAAACAGATACGAATAATAAACGACCAAGTTCTATCAAAATGTCTCGTGCTTTCATCACTCGACGGACGAGTGTTCAGCCCCCTTCAACTCAGCACCATTACATACAAGAGAATGATAAGTAGCCTATTATCGTTCTCGTTTGCGTTGTTATTGCTTGAAATGTATAAAATAAAATAGATTAAAAATAACCAATGACGAAGTAAATCTATACAATTATTTTTGCATATAGGATATCCTATATATAAGACACGGTTTTTAATCATATTTTATAAATATTATATTTAATCAATAATCTCGCGTTTGTGCGTGAACGTTATGTCTATGGGTAGACCTACTGAAGTGCAGTATTCCTCTAAAGCCCATTAGACCAAGTAAAAACTTTCAGAACCTATAGCATTCTCTCAGGCTGGGTGCAAGAGTACGGATATTTCAGAACAGCATCTAATTGCGTGCATCTAAAAAGAATAAATTCGTTCAAAGAAGAGTCCTCGGCCACTAGACGACACATTAACCAAGAGAAAGGATCTAAAGGATCGTTAATAAGAGTCCAACAAAACAATCGCCAGTGAAGCGACGCTCGTCTAAAATAACGTTATTCCGGGCTGGGTCACTGAGAGACAGCGCTGGCTTTGTTATACTGGACGCCTTTTTGTTTGGTTCTTTCATGCGACTCGTGACTCCGTCACCTCCAGCTATTGACTGTTCGCACTCGAGGCGTGCTGAGTACTTTGTGCACGGGCCATCCGCTGCTACCATTCATCTCTCCTGTGTCATCTTTACGGCCGCAGCTTTAGACGTTGCTGACCTGTTGCTTAATCCGTTAAAGGAGTGTGTTCAGGGAGGAAAGACAATTAAATAAGAACGAGGAAGATGACAAAATATTTCATAATTTCATAAATACCAGCTTAATTAATTTTCTATTGATGATCCTCCGAAATTTAAGTTTTTCATTAGACATTAGGCCACCCTGTTATATCGGGTCACTAAACTTCGAATTTTATGTAGGCTATTATTTACCCTTATTTGTTTGCCAAAAGATACTGTTATTTCATGTAGGCCCGTTTTCGTGTGCACATGATGTCTGAAATAATTCAAGATACATTCCCGTGGGGTCTAAGTGCAAGTCTATCATACTGTATATTTCAGGTAAGGTATGCGAATTTAAAATTAGAGAAAAGTTTGACGCTTGCGTACCTTTGCGCGGCTACGTTGGCATCCACAACTCCAACATTCCGTACCCATGACCGGACGGGATCCATATCTTCCCCAAAAGCTTGCTCTTTACCTCCGTTGCCGTCCCTTCCCAGATGTTCTTGGATGCCGTACATTTACAACAAACAGAAAATACGATCCACTGAGTTCCTTCGCCTCCAAAAATAAAAAACAGCCAAGAGGAACTGGATGCGACACCGTGAAGTCCAAAGATGCTGAAAGTCACTCTGCGCTGCCGGACACTTTAGCGCTCACTCGGATCTTTACGGAATTTCCCCGATGTCAGTTCTCTCTTTGAGTCTTCAGATTTCCTGAGATGCTGACGTTTCAAATAAATGTATCATCCTTGTGGATGCAACCATTTTCGAATGAGAATTAAAATTGCGTCCTACGCTGATCCGACAGTTAAAAAAGATCACCTGTTCCGCGGATACACAAACAAACGCACGAACTACTCAAAAACGCAGCTGTACACACCAGAACCTTCCCAACACATATGAAGTCATACAAACACATTCACAAACACACACACACACACATATCCACCGCTGAAAAGTTTTTTGGCCTGTTTGATAATCCTCTCTTGAACGCCGAAGAGGACAATAATCTAGTCGTAGTTTCAAGATCTCAGAGAATGAATGAGTTTCATCGCCTGAAGAGAAGACAATGAGGAGGGGCCAAGGTGACCATATTTGGTGGACTGTCTAGATGGACGACCCTATTGGTTAAAAAGAGCACGTTAGTCTGATTTCGTTTTTGTTGTGTTTGGTTATCTGTCAAATCACAATACCGTTAAACATAAACGTCCTCCAAAATAATACAGCGTGACCAACTGACACTTGAACGAATTCGGTTTTAAAATTAAGTTTACGTTGTAGTCTTACAATAAATTCCTATATAATTTTATCTGAAGTGCCGCAAGATTGCACTGTCAGTACACTGGGCATGAGAGAGGGAGCGACGAAACCAAACGAAAACTGCATAACAAAAACAAAACAAATGCATATCAGACACAGCAGGCTATAAGAAACATTGGCATGTATTTTTATATCAATATTTTATTCAGCAAAAATAAAATGGGCATCTTTCCGAATTAATTCGACTTTGGTTTGGATATTCATCTCTTAATTAAAATACCACGTCAGATTTTTTCGTGTTTACTGTGTCTATTCGTTGTACAGTAGGCCTACTACTCATTGTATAATGTACGCCTAGGATACAGTTCTGCACAAAAACTGCCTGGGCTGCACATTCTGCGTTTCAGCGTTATTTTAAGTCTTTGGCAGCGTATTGTAACATTCACTCACGAGATGATGTTACTTTCTGATGATTTCATACTCTAGTGGGCACTAAAGACAGTTTTGTGGAAGCGTTCATGTAATCTTTATTCACTGGTATGTAGGCTATCATATGAAAATGCTAATAGTTTGGATTTATACAGTTTGCATAGTTGCAGCTAGACACACATAGGGCACATGCAGTGGATGCCCACACTCAGCATAAATTCGCTGGCGGTCAGAAGTCTTCATGGATTTATCAATGAAAGCGAACCTAAGCCATACAGTCGTGTGTAACTAGAGGCAAAGATATTAACAGATGTTCAAATGCAGTTTACTGGTGTTCCTAATGATACGTTATAAACTAAGGATGGCCATTCTTGCTTTTTCTGGTACACTGAAAGGTGGTTAATCGCCTAAATGTGCATGGTGAATCTACTTTCAGTTCGTAACCGGTGCTTATGATGTAAACTACGGGGTAAGAAAAGTTAAAATGGTGCTTTTGGTTTATTCACAGATCACCGTCGTCCTATAAACTTTGTGTAAAATTATTATGTCTAATTCGTCACTCTCCGCAACATGGATGTTTCTTTGAAAGGCAAACCATCGGCAAATCTGTCTGAATAAGGCAAGTAAAGAAAAATATACGAATAAATAATTTGAGGGTTTTGTTGGTTTTTTTTTTTTTTTTTTTAATAATGCACCACAGAAACTACATCACACACATTAACCGCGGGAGACTGACAGCTGCGTGCATGAGCGTAGCAGACGGGCAAAACAAAGAGAGAGATTTCTCCAAACTTTTTTGCATTTCCGCTTTCTCTCTCCCCACATATTGAAAAGAAGAGGGTTTTCCATCCTTTCTTGCTCCTGGCGGGGCTCATTGTCTGTGCGTGGGGCTCAAACACCAAACAATGCCTGCGACCCCCTCCCCACACACGGCCACCCGCCCTACACCAACCATCTGCCAGCGCGCCACACAGTCAGCTGTTCTCCCGATTATGTGCACAGTGTCGCGGAATCTATACAACCTCTGCAGCGTGTCTCCTGCTTGGACACCGATTCTCATTCGCAGTCTCTCTCTGTTGGTCTCCGTCTCTTACCGATTCTCTGATTTGAGCTTCTATATCAGTTGAGAGAGAGCGAGCGAGCGAGAGAGAGAGAGAGAGAGAGACGGAAAAAACAACCAAAAAAGTTCATTCGACACAGGCTTTTTGCCTCGATCATTCCCCGCCCATGTCATTTGATTCATTTTAACAAGTAAGGGATATCTCTCTGTCCCCAATCTGCTACAGGTACACGATCTAATAAAAATCTCTCCTGTTTGAACCGTCCGCTCTACATCGTATATCACACAACGAGAGAGCGAGCGAGCGAGCGAGCGAGAGAGAGAATCGCGATGGCTTAGTTTGTAAATCTGATTAATGAGTTTGAAACTTTCTGGCACCGGGTATTTTTGTTCAACTTTATAAGTGAACAGCGTTAAAGTTTTTGTGTGGATTAACCCTGTAATGAGTTTTTCCTAAGGGGCGTGCTGGAGACGCTGTCGATGTATCGTTGCAAAATTAAAAAACAGGCTAAACATGTACACAGTCATGCATAGAAGCAAAAGTCCTGAAGGATTACGAGGAAGTAGTGCAGAAAAGACGACATACGACATATACATCTACATCTACATATACATATGTTTTTCAAGGGAAACACACTTATACAAATTAAACCTGCTTGGTAATAAAATCTTATGACAAAATAATTACTCCCGCAAATTCCAGGGAATAACTATAACGCACTAATCGCACCGCGTGAGGATGTTCCATAGGAACGAAATGACAGGCGTGCGAGTGCACGAGTGATACTTTTCTTTCAGTTCCACTCGGTATGCATTGGTCAACCTTCACTAAAAAAATAGGTGGGGCTGGGATTGTGTGACTGCCAGATGGACAATAGAGTATCGTGTGCCGTGCACCCTCTCTCTCCAATGCCCTCGTCCTAAGGGAATCATTGTTTAAGACGGCTGCCCAGTTGAGAGAGAATGATTGTCTACATCGTAACTTTCATGATAAATTTCTGTCACGTCACTGTTTGTGTACTATTTTTCCCAGATATTTTAAAAAGCGGGACTCAGCGCTGCTTGAGAGAAACGCTAACATACTCACTTTTGAACTTTATGATATTCAAGAGTGTGTTTTTGAGGTGCTCGCGAATGTTGACATGCACGTAGGATAATATTCTGGGATTACTGCCTCTCTGAACACGGTACATGGTAGACAGCTTCGTTCTGCGTTAGAGTTAGGGTACGGTAATTATGATTCATGTATACAAATATAAGATTGTCACGGTGCTTATTACAATGTCATAAACATCGTTACAATGCCGTTAGAATCATTAGAACATCGACGTCACTACGCCAGAAACTGAGTTTCGTCATTTTAAGAATCGCTGGAGAATTCTTATCATTTTAACACTTGTATTACACTGCTTTGGCGCCTCTGTAGTTGAAATGCGTCATACAATACGTTACAAACAACACGTTGTGTGTAGTGCCAAGGATAGAACTGAGTAGTCTCTAATTAACAAGTTTCCCAGTTTTGATTATCAGATAAAATCAAGCAGAGGGTTGCTCCTGGCTGACGACCATTGTTTCAAACGTCAGTAAACCAATCATACGCAATTTCCTATTCATCTATCTACAATTTCGTATTTGTGCTATTTTTCAGCGAGTCCTCTGAAAAAGATTTTTACACAAAAATAACCTTCAAGGTTTTCTTTAAAAACTTTAATTTAAACAGAAAAATTACTGTCACATCATGCAACAAAACAGGCAGTTTAGCAACTTCCAAATTAAAAAGAAAAAAAAAAGAGCAGAATATGAATGAGTGATAACAGGTTATTTTAAGAGGCTGCAATCAGGAAGATGAAATTCTGCTTGAAACTGAACTGTACAAAACTTGGCATTTCTCTGATTCATTTTTAGAGTTCAAAACAGTTATGACAGATGACTTACAAAAACAAACAAACAAACCATATTATTTACTGCCGCCAGAATAATCGTTACAGTATCTATGGTACAAACATGGTGCAGTAGCTTTTCCAAAAGACTAAAATGTAAATGAGAAAAATGATCATATAAGTTTTTCTGTGTGTTTCATACAACATGAATCAGTTTGACAGTTCAGATTGTAACAGTGTGCAGGAAATGGAGCTCTTCACAACCAGCCTCTCATAAATTGGCACTGATAAGCCAGTGAGATGGAATAGGTTGGTCTAGGAGAGGTGGCTTAGTGTGGGTCTGGGACAGATAGAATAAGTTGGTCAGTTAGAGATGAAAAAGTGACAGCACAGGTTGTTTGAGGTTAGTGTTAAAACCTGGAATGTTAAAATCAATCCACTGAACATGATCACCCTCCAGAACTTTCTAAATTTTCTCTGTACCTGAGCTTTCCGTGCCACTCTGCTATGAACATACTGGTAATAATCCAGATGTTTGGAGTATTCAGGCCAGCCTGGGGTTATTGCAGTTTGGCTTGTAATCATAAATAGAGAAAACGGATGTCATGTATGATATGAAGTAATCTGATCATTTCACAGATTTGATTAACAGTGTCTCTTACTGTTTCTTTTTCACAGCGTAAAATGAAAACCAGTTTCTCCCTTTTTAACTCCAACAATTCCCCAAACACTCCAATACTCTCAAAATACTCTAATACTCCTCAAATACCCTTCAAAGTGCTAGGCAGATGCAACTAGAGGACTAATGTATGATCCTCTGTGTGTGCGCGCGCGTGTGTGTGTGTGTGTAAACCCTGGGAAAGTTGTCAGTTTAAAATATTCAAGATGTCTTTATCCAGTAAAGCAGACTGCTGCTCTCATCCCCCGGAATTTATAATCCACTGAAGAAACTCTTCACCTAGAGGAAAGAGCATCAACATACTTGCTATAAATAGGTGCAACAGCACCACCATGTGGTCTAAATGCTACAGTGCAGCACACAAATAGGCATTGCTATCAAAACGGTCCTTTTTGTGACAATGCACACATACACATAGACAATACAATACATACACGAATAAACACAGACAAAAAGACATTGAATAATATGAGAGAGATTATAGAGTTTGTTAGAAAGAGCAGCAGCTGTGACAGACTCAGTGCTAGCTGAAAGCCATGATTAGACTCATACACAGCAAAGAGGGTCCTAGTGGGTGCACAGGCCTGTAAATCCATGTTTATTCACACAAACCAAACACATTTTTAAAATGATACATTTTCAAGGCAGCACTGCATATGCATCTCCTCTCTCTTTGGAGGGGGAGAAACTGAGAAAGCAAAATGTCCGAAACTGACATACAATTACACGAGTTATGTTTAGTGTCAGCACAGCCAAACAGCCATATTTAATACATAATACATAATAAAAACATATTAAAAGTAATATATTTATATTAATATTAATAACATGCTTATACCTGACTAATCAGTCCAGTCTGTACTTCAGGATCCTTCTCAAACTCCACACCAGCATCTAGCACCAACACAGGAACTTGACTCAGGTGGTCAAAGTGGACCCTGCACAGAGACAGAGAAAGAGGCCCTGTTTACACCTTGCATTAAGATCCGATTTTGGTGATCTGATTACAAGTGGACAGCTGTAAAGTACAGGTGTAAATGTACCCCACTGAGGTCTCATTGAGATCCGATCATACAGACCACATTCGAAGGTGGTCTGGACAGCATATGACCACATTCTTACAGCAGTGTAAACAGAATGCAATCTCGACCACATTGAACGACCGCCTATTCATCTGACATTGAGGTAAATAAATCATGTTACGAGTCTACGGGTTAAACAAAACACTTCTGAAATGAATATTTGACCCCTAAACAACACAAGATACCAAATCGCTAGTAAGCCACACTACAAATAACGACATTAATTCTGTTCGTATAGACATTTAACATACATCTGATATCATCGTGTCGTCTACAATCAGTTTATTGAGCCGAAGTATAGGGGTAAGGCATCGCTTATCTATATTAGTGGGCTCAGTTAGCCAAACGTATTGTAAAGGGATTAGATACACCACAAAACAGGAATTTCATTCTTTCATACCTTACTTTTTTAAAGTATGCAGAATCTTTAACAGCCGTTTCACAGTTTGGTGGCTCCGAACGTGATAGTTTACATCAGTAACTGTCGACACAATTTGACGCATTTCCTTTGAAAATGTTCCAGATTTCGTGCCGTTACATATTTCATACGACACTTGTCAAAACAGCAACGCATTTGGTCTTTGCAAATGGAAATGATGTACGTGTTTATTTGCATATAGAGCGGGGAGGTGAGATACGATCGCAAGTGATTGCTCGAGACACATGTGAGATGGATTCTAAAGCCAGGTGTAAACGGACGTACTTAGAGCTGTCCACTTGTGATCGGATGACCAAAATCTTAATGCGAGGTGTAAACAGGGCCTTGCATTAGATCCGATTTCTGTGATTTGACCACAAGTGGGCAGCTCTAAAGTACGTCCGTTTAAACCTGGCTTTAGAATCCGTGTCTCGCATGACCATTTGAGATCGGATCTCACTTCCCGGCTTTATATGCAAATAAACACAAATCATTTCCAACACGTTACCCCTTTCATTGATTTTCCCTTTTGCTTTTTTTTAAAATTAGAAATAGTGCTTATAACATGTGAGATGTCAGACAAATTTGGTGATCACTGATTGCTGTTTTGGGACATTAAGTCACGTTAAGCTGTTTCCTTAATGGCGTCAGTGGAGAGGAAAACGCTTAACGTGCGATAACGAGTATACTCCTAGAATTTCGATTTTGATTTTTTGACAGAGGGAGGCGTTTCTAACAAGAGATGTCCGAGAGAAATTTGGTGATCATTTATCTCAGTTTTGGAACATTAAGCCATATTAAGCTTTTTCACGTTAAATGTTGTTGTAGGCACTTCCCGTGCCTAGTCTGTCGGAAATTAAAAGAAGAAGTAGAAGAAGAAATCAAAACTATATCCATTTTGCCCGTTGTTGTTGTCTGTTGTTGCACTTTAATATGATGCCGTTGGCGAGCGAATGTGTACATATGCGAATGAGTTGGTACTTCCGCGTAAGCAGAGGACGTCAGATGAGTAGGCGGTCGTTCAATGTGGTCGAGTTCCCATTCGCGTTTACACTGCTATAAGAATGTGGTCACATGCGGTCCAGACCACCTCCGAATGTGGTCTGAGTGATCGGATCTCGATGCGACCTCAATGCGCATTGGATGCATTTACACCTGTACTTTTGAGCTGTCCACTTGTGATCGGATCACCAAAATTGGATCTTACTGCAAGGTGTAAACAGGGCCAGAGATAGAGCTTCTGCAGATCAGGCCTGAGCAAGGCTCAAAAGGCTGCTCAGAATGAATGAGGGTGATGCACATGTGTGACTTTTCACATGAAACTGATCAAACTGTGATTTATTTGTGTTATGCTCACGGTTCGCATCAACCTGAATTCATAAATTTTTGAAACACAGCTAAAGGCCTCAAAACTATACTGGTTTATTTGCAAAGCAGTTGTTATATGGAAAACTACACTTTTTTGTTGAGAGACAGTGGACTATGGCTGGAAGAATCCAAAAGGTGCCCCGAGCAGAAACATCACAGACTTTAACTCACTTTGTGGTTTTGTGAAGAAGCCAGTTCTCATGCTGTGTGTGGAGTTTCTCCAGGTAGTCCAGTTTGACTCCCTGCTCCTCCTCACGACCTCTCTTCATGAGCCGCTCCATGCATGTCTGAAAGGAGCAACCACAAACATGCTCAGCTCCCTGTCTGCACACACAGACAACTCTACTCTTCCATCAGGTCCTCCCTTAATGATTGTGTGTGTGTGTGTGTGTGTGTGTGTGCAAGAGAGAGAGAGCGGACAAACACACACCTCTGGGGGGGCTCTGAGGTAAATTATGCCCTCCAGTTGTATCCGATGCCCAAACTCCTCCACCAGAAAAGAGTGCCAGTTCTGATAGACGGCCCACTCTGTGGGGTTGATACAGCCCAACTCAAACATATTCAGGGCAAATATGTACCTGAAGAAGGAGAGGACAGAGGGGGAAGGGAGTAACAAAATGAGAGAGTAACAAAATGATCTGTGTGAAGATCCGGTAGGAACATCCCACAGAACAAACAAATTAGTAATATCTTAGAGTTTTCTTAACAAAATAATGTGAAAAATGGAAGAGACAATGATCCAGTGTTTACAGTGCAACAGTTTTTTTCGCACCTGTCACTGTAGACGGAGCGTTCATACACCTGGACAGGTGTAGCTGTTGACTGGAGGAGCCGGGGGGGTGGGGGCTGCAGCTGAGTGCGCATGCGGCTCATGCAGGAGAATGTCTGGAAGGTGTAGGACCAGCGCTGTGGTTCCTGATACATCATCTGCAGCAGATTACTCACTGTCTGCTGGGAAGACGGCACCATCTGCGGGACAGAGCAGGTACCGTGATCAGTGAATGTCTCATTATCGAAATCAACCGCATACTGTCTTATTCTCTGTGCATATTTCTGAGCTGAAAGGAGCACAACAGTATAACCTATGAGGGTTAGTTCCATTGAGTAACTGACTGTATATTAGTTCCATTGAGTAACTGACTGTATGTTCCACTCAGATCTGCTCAGAAGCCTTGTCGTTAAAGGAACGGTCTGAACAGCTGACAAAAAGATTGCACTTTTTAAAGTAACGTGTTCAAAACTAACCAGAATGCTGAACAGCATATTAAAGTTTTAAACCAGTTTACTGTGAGGCAAAATCAAACGAATGTTTTAGTTCCTTTTAAAAGGTTTAATAAAGAGGTTGCTAGCAGCTGGTCCTGCAGTCTCAGGACCTACCTGTGACGTAGCGTCCTCAACGTTCTGCCATTTGCTAACAGGTTCCTGTATAACCTCCCAGTCTTCCCCCGCATTCTGTAAGAGCCTGGCGAAAGTGGACTTCCCCACAGCTTATGTCGTGAATAAAGCAAGACAGATCAATACAACAGCGCATTCATTGCCACAGCATCTAATACTTGAAAGTATGACCTGTCATAAATGTTGGCAACACTTACCGATGTTACCCTCGATGGACACTCTCCTAATCTTAGGACTCCCGTTCATCACGTCACTGGAGAAGCAGCGGTGTGAGAGACAAATTCTAGTTGTCCGAGCTGCAGTTGCTGTGCTAGAAGAATGTATATGGCTGACACGTTTAAACCGTGGTGCCTGGTACCTTCCCGTATGCGTGGAGCAGAACGATACAACGCTGACAGTACTGAGAAACCGCGAATTGATGGACCATGTTTTCAAGGATGATGTAGCGGCGGAGAAACTGCAGGTAAAAAACAAAACGCCAGCCATCGCTTGAGTGAATTGTCAGATAAGTTTGCTCTATCGGTCAAACACAAAGTTAGAACGACAAACGCTACTGTTAGTATTTTTTGACAGATGCAAAGTTTAAAGACTGGTCATTAAAGAGCAACTTCAGTGACAGCATCACATGTGACACTTCTACTCACATGAATGGCCTTGTACATCCAAACAGGATAGAGATGGGTGGTACTAAGATAAATCTTCCGGGTGACGATTTTCTTTTCTTTCCTTTTCAAACGAAGAGCTGGAAGTACTGTAACCACGTTGTAGTAATTATTCTTTTCCACTTTACTCTACACAACATCCCACGACGGTTATGTGGCTGTCACAGAATGACTGCATTCATTTTTTTTTCTTTTTCAGTTGAAACTTTATTGGATTTTTTAACATTTAACAGCCACAAACACAACTGGAGGGGGAACAAAAGAAAACCCCCCCAGCAACATTGTATATCAATAGAGATATATACATACATGCAGACTGCAGACATAGGGGGTTAGAGATATAGCCATAGCAGTATACCCAAAATAATCATTTCATCATCACCATGAGGGCTCAAATCAAACAGATTTACTCTCAATAAACTTTACCAACGTTGACCATATTTTCCAAAATTTAGCAGGTTTCTGACAGATATTCATATGTCAGCCTTTCAAGGGAAAGAAATTCCATAAACTGGTCAACCCACATGTTGAAAAAGGAGATGGATTTACTATTCCATAGGAGAAGAATGCATTTCTTAGCAAGATAACACATAATTGTAAATAAGTATTCTTTGTCAGGGTCAAAAACAAAACCATCCTGTGGATAGAGAAGGATAAGGATATAGACAAGGATAAAGATCAGACTGAAAGTCCAACATTTTTTGGACAGCATCATGAATTGATTGCCAGAATCTTGAAATTTCTTTACAGGTCCAAAATACATGCATATATCTCCTGATTTCAGAATTACATTTCCTGCAAGACGAAGATATTTCTGAATTCATCCCTTGGAGTTTCAGTGGAGAATAATAGTATCTGTGGGGGAAAAAATGATATGTCCGCTTACAGATGACTGACCACAACCTGATAGCCATTTCCAAATCTTTCTCCCAAGATTTTCTAAGAGGTGCAAGAGAGCAGCATGATCTTTCTGACAAAGTGATGTATGCATGTGATAGTTTTGCTCTAGTTGATTGGGAAGTAATTATAAGTTTCTCCGTTTATGAGGGTTGGGACTTGTACAATCCTTTGCATATTAGAGGGGGATCAAAGGAGATCAAATTTTTAGGCAGGGAGAGAATGGAGCATTGAGGAGACAAGCATTAGATTTTGTGACATTAATTTTATTCCCTGAAATTTTGCTAAAATGAGCAACAGTGTCCAAAATGAATGGTAATGATCTCTTCAGAGTAGATTATATAGTAAATAGTAAGGTGTTGTCTGGTTGAAGGGACATTTTATGTTCAAGGCCACCAGCAGAAATTCCCTTCATGTTATGGTTGGATCTTATCACCTCGGCCAAGGGCTCCACACCCAGTACAGAAAGAAAAGGAGATAGAGGGCAACCCTGTCTGGTTCCCCTGCCCAGTAAAAACTTGTCTGAGTTCAAGCCATTGGTGGAGACTACTGCACTTTAATTGACACACAAAGCTTTTATCCAGGATATAAGGGTGAGGCCCATTCGAGCCTATTGAAGGCTTTTTCAGCATCTAAAGAGATTAATGAAGCCAGTGCGTGCTGAGAGCTTACATGGTCTATTACATGAAGGAGTTGCCAGATGCTGTCGGAGGAGTACCTGTTTTCAATAAACCCAGTGTGATCTGGCCATATCAGTTTTGGCAGGAGCTTTTCCACCTGCCGTGAGATCAGTTTGGTAATAATCTTGTTATCACAGTTGCACAAGCTAATTGGTTGATATGATGAGCAATTTAGTGTATCCTCATCTTTTTTTAATAAAAGTGAAATACAAGTAGAATTCATTGTCTCAGGCAGTTCCATTCTCACTAAAATCAAACAACTTTGGCATGAAAATAGATTTGAGTTGGGGCCAGAAAAGTCTGACTTCATTCATTTTTAAAAATACTAGGACACATTGCTGAACCTTGGGTTGTTTTAAATAAAAGTTTTTAAGCTTAATCTGTTAAAATAAACCTTTTACATGTATTCCATTCACTCCTGAAAAACACACGACAAAAACCCACAGACTATCAGGCATCACATTTTTATTTCATGAGGCACAGTATGGCTCAAATACAGTACACATTCACAGATCAGGTAAGCCACTGAAGGTAAAAAATACAACAAGATCCTGCCCCAATCCTTCTGATTGACATCTGACTGACAGTCCAGACCCCGACCTGTGTACGGCCCTGAGGCTCTGAGGGTATGATGGTGATGTAGGCCTGAGTGTTCTTCTGTTTTCTCACCAGGGGCACCTTGTCATAGAGAGGAAGTTCAAGGAACTCAAAACCATTGACGTAGCACTAGATCTCACACACCAAAAATCAGTTAACACCCAATATGGTTTTATTATCAACTATTACAAGTGGAACTGATCCCAGATCTGTTGTTTTCCAAACATGTTGAGATACCTTCATTACTTATTGTATGCATAGAACTAAACATAAAAAAGAACAAATAAAACAATGTTCCATATTTTTAAAAAAACGAGAAACATTTTCAGAAGAAACCCTGAAGTAATATTATTTTGATATAAAAACAAGCCAAAAAAAACAACCAAAACAGCAAATTGCTTGGTGACCATGAGGAACATGCACATGCAAACTATGAAAATGTGCCTATCTCTGATACACTTCCACTTCCTGTTTTTTTTCTGATTCCAGGAATGTAAAATGAAAGGTACTTTTAGCATGTGAAAAAAAGAGGGGGATGTTGAGATGTAAAAAAAGAAGAGTCAGTGTCAAGTTTGGTCTGGTGCGCAAGATTAAGCTGGTCCTCTCACCTTTTTCTTTAATCTGTAATTTGATCTATTACAGATATAAATCATTTACCCATTGAACTCTAAAAGAACTCTACTCTTTCGCGCATGAGAGCATGCAGAAAAATAAACAACTTCTCTAAGGCATTCCACTGCTTCTACACATCACCAGCCCTCTGAAGTCCTGCAAAACCATTTTAAACACACTAACCCTCAGGACACATCACAACCTGCTACAGCGTCGCTGCAAGATTTTCTTTTCTCTTCATCCTCACTAAAGAAAGCCATTGCTTTACAATGCAGCCCAACAGATTTGAAATGCACATCACAATCTCCGTTTTTTTTAAATCACACTTTCTTTTCAACTCCATAATCTACAAAGCTCTAGACAGTATGTGAAATTTTCTTACAACCAAGTGGCTGGGCAACCGCAGGATGCTGGCTAGTAGCTGTTCTGACATGTGAGTGAGAATGGTGACGACACAGCAGGTAAACCATTTTAGGACACTGTTGCCCAATCGGAATCATTTAACAAACACACAAAGCTAAGGCCTGCCAGACTGCTGGACTAGAGAGGGCGGGTGTATGTGTGTAAATCACTCATGGCTGCACTCACGGTTACAGTCACATATGTCCTACAATGAATAACACTACACAGTCACCACTGTTATCCCTAATACAAATGAAAAATGCCTTTCCATGGTAACCTGTACCAGGTCTTCCAAAGAGGAGAAGATAGGAATATTCAGCATGTGGCTACATGAAATTAATAAGACCACAACATTCATGTTCACTGAAACAATACCCCTACTGTTCAGAAAGTTTTTTTGTTTGTTTGTTTGTTTTCACGGGAATCACCTAGTTGTACACTTTGGTGGTCTTAAGTCCCATTTTCTCAAGGAAATATGCCCCTCTCTGATCCAGTAAGACCAGTTAAATATAACTCATAACCTGTCGTTACCATTACTGGGACTGAGCCAGAACATTCAGGTACAATACTATCAAACAAGAAAAGGACCATCACTATTTTGACCTCATAAACGCCATTTATCATAGACTGATTTATGAAATGAATTTTTAAAAAAAATCATACTGACCTATATGAACCTGATATATCAACAGTGTGCCAGCACAAAATCACCTCTCACATTTACACACAATATTTAAAAAAAAACAACAAAAAAAACAATTTTTGATTGAAATGACCACAAAAGGTTTATAAAAAATATAACCTAAACATTTAAAGGACTATATTATTATATTTTCATTTTTCAAACTTTAAGGCATAAAATATTGCTAAATGTTGATCTAATAGCCCAAAATAAAATGCTGTTGCTACTAATTTAGTTATATTACTCTTTTGTCTTTACACCAAAATACTTGACTCAAATTCTGACAAAAATCTAAACCATCTGTGCAATAACTCTGAAATTTAATAATAAAAAATTCAAACCTCAACATCTAACAACTTCTAAAACATTACAGACAAAATCATAAAAAATGTGTGTATGTTACAAGATAGATCATAAAACTGACTTCATTTTAATAGTTTAGATGTAAAAATGCTGGTTTCCATTACAATTTCTTAACTAAACCACTGGAGGCTGTTTTCATCCCTTAAAAAAAAAAAAACCTTGGTCCCCAATTTAACCAGGCTCCCAATACTGAAGGTCCTGATTACGGTGTAAAATAAAAAATAAAAACCATACAATAAAATGAAAAATAGCATTTGTTCTTGGGCATTCTCCTCATAAAAAATATTAATTATTTCCACTCTTAGTCAACTGTCACATAACAATTTATCTAACTACAATGTAACCACTATAATAACTAATCACAGTTACCGAATCTTTGTGATATCTCAGTATGAAGTCAATTTTGAAACAGATGAATGTGGTTTCAGAGTGTAGAGGCTTAAATGAATCTTTCAGAAGTGGGACAGACATTGTATCCATTAGAAGTGACATGACTTATTGCTAAGATTGTTACACATCACTCTCCACTGGAAGAGGCAGAGACACTGTTAGAGAGACAGGGAAAATTAAAAATTTGTTAACAGTACATAGGGAAGACAGCTGAAAAAGTGGAGGTTAAATACAAGTATGGAGTGCTGTCAGGAGGCACAGACGTAAAAACTGAGAGGAGGAGAGAGACAAACGTGTTTTATCTGTCTTTAGTCCCCAGCTTCTCAATCAGGTCCTGCAGTGGAGCCAGCTCTCTACGGTCAATGAGACCGAACTCCTGTAAACACACAAACACACAGACAGACAGACAGACACACACACACGTGTGCCGCAAACACATGCGCACACACACGCAAACACACGCGCGCACACACACATTCAAATGAGAGTTAAGGTCATGACAGTCTTAAACTCAACAGTGCCAATAATGTGACCAAGACAATATAAATATAAACATACTTTTTTTTAAACTGAAATCTGAGCTAGCATGAGCAGTGACATGAGTTGCACCTCACCTGCACAAAGAAGATGAAGTGTTTGAAGGAGGTGTTGAGGTGCGCCTCCTCCTGTAGCTGGATGACGGAGTCAAAGTGCTGGTGGTAGATGTGAGCATAGACTCTGAACAGACGTTTCAGAATGGTCTTCGCCACCGACATAAAGTTCTTAGGGAACGGCACTCCTGTACACAGAGAGAAACAAAGACACAGAGAAAACACAGGGGTGAGAGAGAGACAACCATCACTCACATAATGTCCATTATGTATGTGTGTGTGTGTGTTTGTTTCTTTGTTTGTTTGCTTTAGCAAAAGACAGAGAAATGCAGACCAATCTTAGAGGGGAACAGAGTTTCGTCATCCAGCTGGTCCTGTACCCAGGTCATCAGATAATCAATGTATTTGGGAGCGGAGCATTTGATTGGCTTCTTAATGTTGGTGCCATCAGCCCAGTGGTACTCATACCTTTTATCAAAAAGACATGAGGGAGAGGATGGAAGAAAAGGTCAAAATCTTGGAAAAAAAAAACAGAAGGAGGAACAATATGAGGTAAGACAGAAAGAAAGAAAGAAAGAAAGAAAGAAAGAAAGAAAGAACTTGGTCACGAATGGCCTGAATCGTTACCTGGGTCCTGCAGACATGACAGGGCAGTTGGTCTCGGTGCAGAACTCAGTGATGGTGCCATAAAGCATGTTAATCTGGTTAAAAAAGTCCACGGCTGCCAAGAGAAACAAAGGACTCTTTTTTGTCATAACAAACAACTTAAGTCCTTTAAGTTACATATCTGAAGCACAACATGTACCCCTTCTCTTACGGAAGACCAACCTTCAGGTACACACACACACACACACACACTCACTGTTGACAGCAATCCACTCATTAAGATCTTCTCCCTCGGGTAACATGACAGCCTGTCGAAGGTTCCCACTGCCCAGTGTGGCCTCTGCATGCTTTAACAGCTCATACTGGTGAGAACCTTCTGGAATGTTCTTCTTTGGCTTGAACGTCTTTGATGACCGACTGCCACTGAAGCAGACACACAGGAGTTAGATTTAGGCTTTATTCCCCTGACATCAGACAAACTGTCTAGTTAAGTTTGTATAAGACTGTCTCATCTGGAATTAAAACCTGAGGCAGCATTCCTGCAGACAAATTGTTTAAAAGGCAGTTTAACAGGTTTATAAAGTATATTTAAGGTAACTTATTACACCGTTGCTATTACATGATGATTAAACGGCAACTTACTGATGTTAAGAGCAATACCATAAGACACAACACACACAGCACTTACGCGTGTGGGACCGACAGACAGAGTAAGCAAAACATATCTTATAGACCCTATTTAATCTGACTGTTGAATGATACAACACCAATAAGAGCAACTGTGAATTTTAACCAAGAAAAACTAAATTGTTATTTACACCAGGTCTCTTTTGACAGCAGTTCTGACAGAGTCGATAGCGGTAACTTGCCAGCAAAATTAAATGGCAAGAACACACAACGAAAGACTACGCTTGTTTACAAAGTAATGAATGAGCACTTAAAAGACAGACAAATCCATATAGGCCTTTTCGTATTTATTGTCACTGAGTTTTTTCATCAAAATCCACCTCACAGACTCTGCGGAAGCACTGATATATCTGGCCACATTTTGCAGTAGGAAGCTAACTGACATTTGGGGTTTTCTTTAGCTAACCTTGTCTCGCTAATACTCGCAATGTCTCGTTTTCGATAAACTGACATAAACTTTTTTTGAACGTTAAAATAATGACAACGGGTCAATATGACAAGATTTTAGAAAGCCAACCAAATGGAAGGCAACATTGCAAGCAAATATGTCCTATAAGTCGAGCCATGTCCGCTAACTTACAAACTAGCTTAGAGGCTAGGAAACTTACAATAGGAAGCTCATCTTCGTAAACTTTACTTCGGATAAACGAAGATTAAAACGTCAGTCCTGCTGGATCAAAAGAAACACAGCAACAAGGAGCTTCTCTGGATTTTGTTAGCTTTGCTGTATCTTTAAATTGTTCAAAATTTCGCTATACGTTCCGAAGTTCCTAATTTTGCAGACACTTGGTGAGAAAGTCCCTGCACGCAGTTTCGTACTGTGTTGTTAGCATAAAAAATGAGGGCACGGTTTCGCTACCCAGGAAGTGTTCTGAACAAGTTGTGTTGCCGTCTCAGCAGCGGTGTGTCTCGCGCATTATGGCCTGTGTTATTTCTGTACTTTCTGTTTGACTTTGGATCATGCTGCGGACCTTTACACATATCTTTATTTATGGAAAATGGATTCTGGGTGTGTTGAACGTGTGTGTGTGTGAGTGAGAGAGAGAGAGAGCGAGAGAGAGAGAGAGAGAGTGTTTTGAGAAAAGTTTCTTTTTTGTGGAACTGTGAAACTCCATGGTTTTTAGAAGTTAACTAGGGTTTTGTGCACATTCTTTATGTATCCTGTATGTTTTTAATAGGATTTTTAATGTCACATGACTTTCTGATTTTCAAATAAGTGTAATTTCATATAGGAGTGTGGTCTATCTCTCCTGGGAGTGTAAAACACTGGAAGAGTATAATGAGTTATAATTTTATTATATTGCCTGTGATCTCTACAATACATGGCACATTAGCCTTTGTGTCTCGATTGGATTTGTTTTGTTAATTTGTTGCACAGGCAACAGGAAAAGTCCACCTATACTAACAAACTATCACATTCCACATTACAATTGCAAACACACACTCTACAGAATAGACATTCTAGCAATGTAGATCAACTCATATGAATTCAAGCTTAAACGCATAACTCCAGTTGAGTACTGTTTGCATTAGCCAGTCATTCCAATGGTGTCAACAAATGATAGTTCAGTTGCACACTGACTGCACATTCTGTCACAAGCAGTATATATATATATATATATATATGTGTGTGTGTGTGTGTGTGTGTGTGTGTGTGTGTGTATGTATATATATATATACGTGTATATGTATGTGTATATATATATAAGTCTGAAACCACTTTGAAAATCTCTAATATTTCCACATAAACCTAGAAATAATCAGAAAGTTTTAGGATTTTTAGAAATATTTAAAAACACAAAAAGTTGTGTCATGTAAAATGAAGAAGAAATATTTAAGATTCTGCACTATTTCTAGGTCAGCAATCAAATTTAAGCAAATTTGGGCCATTGATCAACTTAACTCCTTTGTACACAAGATCAGATTTCCTTGAGTTGTATCCCTTCCACTGAACCATGCATTCGGATGACACTCAGGTGGATTTGATCTGCTCATCAGAGGCTTGTTCAAGTAACTCAAATTGCAGCCAGTGTTCACCTGTTATAAATATGGCTGTGCCTCAAGTTTCCAGTGAATCATTGCTTACGAAGTATCACTGTGATAGTATGAAAAATGGCATCAGACCTAAGTGAAAGTGTCAGGAGTCAAATTGTTATTCTAAGCAAAGAGGGGCTTTCTCAGCATTACATCATGGCTAGACTAAAGGTTTCGAAGGGGGCAGTGCATGGAACTCTAAAACGTTTTGCAGAAAGTGGGTCAGTTGTATCCAAAGCACAGTCAGGCAGACCAAAAGTGACCACACCATCAGAAGATCAATACATCAAGCTTAGCTCCCTGAGAAATAGAAAAGCAAGTTCATCACAGATACAGAATTTGCTAAATAAAGAACACAAGACTCCAATCAGCAAAAGTACTGTCAAAAGAAGGCTGTCCTGTGGTGGTCTCAGAGGATGAGTAGCAGGAAAAAAAGTCCTACTTACTGATGAATCCTAATTTGAGATTTATGGCAATAACAGATGGGTGTATGTAAAGAGACGAACAGAGGAGAGAATGATAACGCAGTGTATCAAACTGACAGTGAAACATGGTGGTGGGAATATTCAAGTCTGGGGGTGTTTTGCCTGCTCTGGAGTTGGACACCTGCATTGAAATGACTACACCCTGACCAAGGAGAAGTACCACTCCATTCTTCAGAGACATGCTATACACTCTGGTTTGCATCTTTGTGGAGAGGGATTCATACTGCAGAAGGGCAGGACCCCAAACACACCTCAAAGCTTTGCAAGAACTAGTTGAAGGCCAAAGAAGACCAAGGAGTTCTGACTATCATGGACTTTCCTCCACAGTCACCTGCCCTCAACCCTACTGAACATTTATGGGAGCACTTGAAGACTGAGAAAGCCAAGCATTCTGCGACATCACAAGAAACTCTTTGGAACACTGTCAAATTATGCTGGGATAACATGGGTCATCAGGTTTTGCACAAACTTGTGGAGTCCATGCCAGGTCGAGTGCATACTGTCATTAAAGTAAAAGGGGGACATACCAAATACTAATATATTCTGAAATTCATGTACATTTTTCAAAGATTCAACTTTTCCCTCAAATTGTTAAACTGATACTATGATTTGTAACGAAAAAATTAGTGTTACATTTGAATCAAATGCAAAATAGAAGTATTGGCCTACTGGTGGTCTCAAACTTTTGGACCCCACTGTGTGTGTGTGTGTATATATATAGATACACACACACATACACATACATACATATTTGTATAAAGTACAAGTACTGTTACTAAAAAAAAAGCACTCTAAGTAGAGTTAAAGTATCCCTCCTGAAAGTACTTAATATGTAAGTAAGAGTAAAATATTCACTCATTTACAATTTACAAAAACAGTTGTCAGTTTGACTGTACTCAAAGCACTTCTTTTTTTTGCAAGAGAACTTCTATTTGTACTTGTACTTTATACACCTCTGCATACGTACATGTATATATATATATGTGTGTGTGTATGTGTGTGTGTTGGTATATATATATATAGGTAGATATAGATATAGCTAGATAGCTAGATAGATAGATAGATAGATAGATAGATAGATAGATAGATAGATAGATAGATAGATAGATAGATAGTTAGATAGATATAGATAGATATACACACACACACACACACACATATATATACACCTTCACAGCAATCTGAGAAACCTAAAAATACAAACCTCATGGTGAGAACCAAGCATATCTCACAGCAGAACAACACCCCCACATCCCCAGCACCCCTGTATTTCTCAACTGGATCAGGGCCAGGACACAAGTTTAGAGTTGATATCTTCCCTACATCCTGACACACTCGATTCGAGGCTAGTTTTTAAAAACACAACACCGCTGATCAGTACAAATGTCCTCCATCTTCTGAAGGGACAAAAGAATAGCTATCAGTTCTGTCAAATATACTGAGGGACATCTGATAACCTCTCTCTGATAATGACCTGAAATCCCAGGATATAGACTGTAGCTGGGGTCCAGGGTCTTTTGACATGTCTGTGTAAACGTAACACTGCTGTTTGATGTATTGCTGTCCCACACATTCCTCAGGCTTTGGCTTATTGTTTAACTGGAGTGTATTTAGTAACACTTAATTAACTGATGGCAGAGTAAAGAACCAGGGAGCAGTAAAAGACAGCAACCACAGCCACAGTGGAACAGCATTCTTAATTAAAAAACCGTGTACCTTTCGCTTGCTATTAGCCTATTTTTCTTACTCCAGTTGTACTTTTTTTTTTTAATGGCAGTCACACACTTTCTCGCTCTTTTCCAGAGTGCATCATATGCAACATATAATGGTATTTGCTGCCTTGACTGTTTTTCAATCACAACTTAATAACATTTTAATATTTTAAAGACTCAAGACTTTCAGAGATATTTTGTTTTCTGTTGCTGTTTATGAAATAAATTGCCAACTAATATAACTCTTAGATTAGATTATTAACAATATAAAATCTCTAATATTTGATGACACTTTTTGTTTTATATTGTTTTATGCAATTCTGTAAATGTATCTAACCACTCTGGAAAAGCCCAGGAAAGCCTGTAGCTCCCTCATTTTATGTGAAACTGAAATGGGACCACTACTATGTTTGTGGGATTTAAAAAGCAGACAGAAGACTGGCTTTAACAGAGCATACCTCTTGAATAATACACATAAACCACATACTTCTTAAATGACAGAGCATTACAAATATGCTCAGCTAATGCTTTTAACCAGTGCAATTTAAAATTATGATCATCTATGTGAAGGGTCACACACCCTGGAACATTCGTTTCCAGCACGTTATTGGATTGCACGTCAGCAGTGAGACGCCATGTATGAGGTTTACAATAGTCCATCTGCAGCACTGATGTATCTCTACTGATTTCACTGTGATCTTAATTTTCTCAGTTCTAATATTAGTCTCAGCGATTTATGTTATCACTTCTGACATAAAGTTAACAAACTCCACTGAGTGCACTATAAAATTTACATTTTATGGCATAACTTTGTTATACGAGAACTCTTCTCGTATACATGTCACGTGTCTTCTTCTGTTCATACTTGAATAAAATCAAGAAAAATGGAAGAAATTCCAAATTCTAAGTTGAGGATACAGAAACAGATTTTGGATAAATAATTTAGAATGTAGAAATAAATTCTGAAGCTAGAGTTCGTTCAGAATACAGTGCATGCGCGCTATCCCTCTATTACTTGAACAGCATTTTTACTCATTTCTGTCACCATGACACAGTTACTATAGAGATGTCAAATACAGACAGAACAGGAAAGTACAGGACTATAATTAATCCAGAACCGCAAAGAGTAAAGAAGTTGCCAGGTCAAATGAAAATCTTAATAGGATACGTTGGACGTCACCAAAGAATGTTCTTCTAGCCTGTTTGTCGTTTAGTCTATCAAACTTAACCGAAAATATTACGAGACATAGGGATGCTGCTGATGTGGGTTATTCCATTTGTTATATTTAAAATCAGTCTATACACAAATATGCTGAACCAAATGCTTGGTTTCAGCACACTAAGGATTACCGTCAGATTAATGTGAACACTTCTTGTTAAAGTGTTTTGGTTTTTTTTTTTTTTTTTAGATCAAATGATCTGTCTCATCATATGGCACTTATATGGTTTAACCTTGTACAATTAGAAAAATAAGGTTAAAATTCAAAATCAAATTTAAATAATCTTAAATTATCACGCCATTTTCTGAGGAGCCAAGAGTATGTATAATATAGCTCATTTATAATATATATCATTTTCATGTCCTGCAGTCGAAGCATTTTGCTTTTCTAAACGCACATGCTTATATGTCAACCAGCCGTTTACAAAATAACAATCCACCACCATTGCTCCAACAGCATCACCTAATTGCTTTTTCAGAACACGAGTTAGTTTGGGTATAGTTCTTCCTAACGGGCATACTGTATATCTGATGAGTCGATCGCGTGCAACCGGAGTCGTTGCCCATCCCATCCGATGACGCAGAGGGGCAAGAGGAGGTTAAAGCGCCGCATTTGTCGCCGGCTACTCTAAGCGGCTTCCTTGCTCGAGCGGACTGTTGTGGAAAGGCTTGTACCGCCAGTTTTGAGATTTGGTTTCCCTTTTTATTCAGTGTGTTTTCACAATAATTGTTCTCATAGATAATGGCCACATTCAGGACACTGAGGAAGTTGTGTCAGCATTCACATCACCAAGCGTGTAGTCTTCATCTGTCTGCTTCAAGGTAAGTACCCGACATTAGCATGGTAGTAATGACGAGCGGACAGTTAAAGGAAACTCACTGTTTTGCATATTAGCATGAACGCCGAAAACATGCGAAACACATCGTGCGTTTCGTTGCATGTAAATGCTCCGTTTTATTTTAATGAGCCTGATATTGGCTATGTTCAGAAGGTACTCGAGTCTTATCGATTTAGCCGACATAGCTGTCATCCAGCATAGTGGAATGTATGGCTTTTGTTTGCCGACAAAATAGTGATACGAAAGTTATTTGCATGTGCGCTATATTGCTGATGTTATGTAACGTATCAACTGATACCATTCGTCCAAGTGGAGACATTTCGACATTGATTTTGCGCCCTCCTGCGGTTTTGCCTGTGAAAGACATTGGCTGATGAAATCCTATAGAAGGTTTGCGTTTTGCCGGCGAGTTTCAAAAGCGGTCACAAGCCACGCAGTACCTTACGGACCAGAGGGCGTTACTTCTTATACTCGTGTTCATCTAAGTTCAGATACCCGGTAAAATCCAGTTTACCTAGACACATGCAGTTTTTATTTAAAGCATGCCACCATACGTAACGTTGTTCGTTCTGTAGGTTAATTGGATGAAATTAATCAAATGCTGCATATAACCCGCGTGTCCTATGCACATGACTTGAAATAAATAAAGTCAAGGCGAGTTGCTCCTCATTAGCCAATAAAACGTTGTAACACCATTGTTCGAGCGTCGTTTCTCGGTCGTCACGTTTAGTTGATCAAGTTATGTATTTCCTCTTTGCCTAACATGAACGAATGTGCCTCGCGTGACCTCGGTACGAGTTTCAGATTGCACAATAATTTTAACAAAACGGCAGTTTCTTCAAATAGACAATGAAATTAGAATTTTAGAGACTGGGTGAAACTCAGCAGAGCTTATTCGCAAAAAATGAAGAAGTTTTCGAGTATGAAGTAGTTAGCCAAATGAACGATAAACAGGAAGTTACGGATGTCTGCGCATTATTTGGTTAAGGGACGGTGAAACACCTCGGTCGGGGTTTTAGGGGAGTCATACAACGAAGCTACAACGAGTCGACAAGGAATCAACTTGCGAATTCCTGAGGGTCTCAACTCCAGTCAAATGGGGAACAGGTCAGAGTAGAACGGCTGTGGGCAAACTATAAATTTAACCTGATTTGTCTGTAGCTTTCACATAAACCTTTTATAATAACAAAAGCCTAGTGTCATAATTTGTGTCCACTTCAAGGGGCTTGTTACGTCATGTCAAATGGCTCATTACTCCTCAATGTGCCCTCTTACATAAGCACAAACTTGTATTCAAAACCACCAGTACAAGTGCAGCATAGATCTCATTCCGACCCATGTTTGCATTCAACAACAGAGGCCACTAACTGGGCCATGACACGCCCAGTAATATTTTATATTTTGAAAATAACTTGTCCACACTGTAATGGGGCTGGCTATCTTTAGACCCCCATCACATGTCTCCATTCTCCGTCAGTGTGGTTGGAGAACAGCCAAGCACCCTGAATGGTCGTGAAACTTCTATATGTAGCATAGACTGGTTCATCCTGGATCAGACCACTGAATACTGTTCTCCTTACTTGTCCCTCATGCAAGCATCAGGTCATGGACGAGTTATTTGTTCTCTGTGTTCTTACACATGTCAGAGGAAAAAGTCTGACATCCTGATCTATACGACATGAAAGAGGCCTTGGAGTTCTGCAGAGAAGCTTCAGGGCATGACAAACACCAGCAGAGGACGGGTGGAAAAGTACTGTGCTGAGCAGAGACATGTTGGTGCAGTCTGGCTACTTCCATTCAAGATGAGAAGGGCTTTTTCTTTTTTTTTTTAAATGAGTAAGATTTGTGTGATCCCCTGGATCTGCAGGAGACTCAATGTATCTGAGTTTTTAAAAAGCATTGCAAGGTTCTGAAAGAAAAAAAAAACAGGCAAACACACGAAATATAAATGAAATCCTGTTTAAAAAGTCTCCTAACTTTTGCGCCTTGATACCCACCCTGGACAGAAGTTTTTAGGGGTGGACAAAATCCTTGAACACATTGTGTGGTTCCTTTGTGTGTTGTCTTGTGGTTGCACTGAGTAGATCAGTAATCTCAGATAACCTTAATGAGAATTAAATAAGGAGAACTAAATAAACATTGGTAGTTCCTGAATTACTAATTTGTTAAGATGTGTGTGAGAGCAAATGAAATGAGCCCTTTTTCTATGCTTCTCTAGTTCTGGTGCAAAATTATTGAGGAGGGCCAAGCATCTGTGTCAGTGGAGTGGTTTTGAGCCTCTAAACGGCCATTTCTTGCCCCACAGGCAGGAGGCAGTGGTTATCTCAGGCAGGAAGTTAGCCCGTCAGATCCGGGAGGAGGCACAAGCGGATGTGGAAGAGTGGGTCTCCGCCGGCAACCGTAGACCCCACCTCAGCGTGGTGCTGGTGGGAGACAACCCAGCCAGTCACTCCTATGTCCTCAACAAGACCCGAGCAGCCGCTGATGTTGGTAAGAACACACACATCAGTATAACACACACACACACACACTTATCGGTGCTATGAATGTTAAATTTGTTCCATAAGAAGCACGGCAACAGGTATGGACACATTTTGTCTCCCTCCCCCTCTCTCTCGCTCCTTCCTTCCCTTTCTCTCTTTGTGAATCTGTCTGAGCTATAAAGATTGAGCTATAAAAAAACAGTACTTTTAGCCGTAGGCCAATTGTTTGTTTGTCGGCATGTGAGTAGGTGGGTGCCTGCAACAAGCATACATTTAGGTAAACATGTCACCCTGGCAACAATTTATAACATGCTGTGTGAAATATACCCTCTAATATTTAATGTTTAGTTTGTGTAACTGATGTTTATTCTGGAATCCTTGCAAGTTTTATGAAAGCAGCTGCTAAACAAGTAAATGTACTTGTTGTCTGTGAAGAGTAAATTAAGCGAGAATGAAAATGTCATTAAGTGTTAATCAGGTGCAGTGAATTGTGAGGCATGTTGTGAAAGCCCAGGCTACTCTGTAAGCAGTAAAAGAGGTGTATTCACATATACCACTGAGAGATGAGAGATCAGAGACAGTTCTCACAGTTGGCCTGTGTTTTTCCGCTCTAACTTCTTACATCAGCCTCTGATATGAGTTCAGTTGACTCTCATCCCTGACACTGATGAGAATAATGTTATATACACACTTAAACAGAGTTTCCTTCATACGCACGCACGCACACAGACACCGACAATTATACACACAGACGTGTTTATTCTCCTACATAGATACACACATGCACGGGCACGTTTAATAAGAGGGTGATGACTGTGTTAGCTGTTCAATGAGAGAAGAAGACCTTTCTTCGTCCTCCGTAGGTATATTTCATGTGCTTATTAGGGATGCAAAGGTACACGGTATGTTATCGAACTGTTCGGTACACCCCCTACAGTTCAATACGCACATGTTAACCACGATATTACGATATGCTTGTCATTTTTCTATAATTTCCAAAATTTGCTCATTGCGCTGCAGACTACATGCACGTTGTACCTTGAGATCCAAAGAACATCTCTGGAGTCTATCAGAATTTCCCTGGAGCCTATCAGTGCTCTGTATGCAAATACGAGCTGGAGAAGAGAGGGGCAACTAAAAACAAATATTCTCTCAGCTCCAGCGTGACAGTGGTGAGCGCTAGTAAGACAGATTTGAAAGACAGCGGTGCCTCTTCAAATTTGTTTCTCTCTGTGACGGAGTATCAGGGCCACGTTGAGGGGGGAAAAAAATCAGAGAATAAGGTCGTAATATTACGAGAATAAAGTCATAATTGAGAAAGAAGTCAAAATATTACGAGAATAAAGTCATAACTTAATCAGATTAATATAATATTTATCCAAGAAAAAGTCGTAATATTATGAGAATAAAGTCTCAATATTAAGAGAAAAAATCATAATATTACGAGAATAAAACTGTACTATTGAGGAGGAAAATAAACCCCATAATTTTTAGAAAAAAATCAATTATCAGCAACCAACAAAACGGACGAGGGCACCGCTGTTTGTCTCAGGTGTTATCATTTGTGAAACCTATACTAAAACTTCAAAAGATGCTCCACGTTCCTCATTGTAACGCAGAAGGCAGGCTGCTCTTCTTGTGTTTCCCCTCTAAAATAACATGTAGCCTAAAATTACGACTTTACTCTCGTAATATTATTACTTTTTCTTATAAAATTACGATCTTATTCTTGAGATCTCAGAATTTTTTCCCTCAATGTGGCCCTAATACTCTGTCGTACAAATCCACTGTGTGGGAACATTTTGGATTCTGTGTTCAATACAATGACCATAAACAAACAAAATACAGTCTGCAAGCATTGCTTTGCCACTGTCGGCCCAGTCAGTCATGTTTTAGTTTTATTTGTCTATAGACAAAATAGAGAGCTCATTGTTTAAAGGGTGATGTGTTTTTATTTTTTCTTAGATATAAAGATACTGAAACCATACCATTACAGTGGCCCAAAAACCGTGATGCATACCGAATTCAGGGCCCACTGTACCACTGCATCCCTAGTGCTTATTCAGTGGCTGTGTACCAAAGATCTGAATCTGTTACACTGAGAGAGGAATATTGATCTCTCTCCCTCTCCCTTTCCTTTGCGCTCTCTCTCTCTCTCTCTCTCTCTCAGGAATAAGCAGTGAGACCATACTGAAGCCGTCCAGTATCTCTGAAGAGGAGCTGATAGATTTGATCCAGAAGCTGAACTCAGATCACAGAGTAGACGGCCTGCTGGTGCAGCTGCCCCTGCCAGGTCTGTACTGACACAACAGGACACGTGACCGTTCTGTGACTGTTCATCTCTTCGTTTATAAAAACGTTATGCATTTCCATGGACGTCTCCCTCTCTGTCCTCCCTAGAACACATTGACGAGCGGCGTGTGTGTAACGCAGTGTGTCCAGATAAAGATGTCGATGGTTTCCACGTGGTGAATGTCGGTCGCATGTGCCTTGATCAGTCGTCTATGCTTCCTGCCACTCCGTGGGGTGTGTGGGAGATTATCAAACGTACAGGTGAGAGGGCTTCACTCCACACTGATTTAAAGCTCAGCCAAAGGAACACAATATTTAATGATTTATTAAAAAGACACATCGGAAGAGTGAATTTGATCGTTGAATGTTGTTGACTGATGAATTTATTCTGGTTTTGAGCGCGTTACTGGCTTTGCTGGTGACTTTATGCCAGTTTTGAGCGCATTACTGGCTTTGCTGGTGACGTTTCCGCTGGTTTTGAGCGTGTTGCTGACTTAGCTGACTCGGTTGTTTTAGGCATTCCCACACTGGGGAAGAATGTGGTGGTTGCCGGGCGCTCAAAGAACGTTGGCATGCCCATTGCCATGCTCCTGCACACGGACGGACGCCACGAGAGACCCGGGGGTGAGTCACTCACAGCTCTCTGGACATGTGGAGTACATATGACGGTTTTGAACAGGAGTATACGGTGGACTGGTGATCACATTTTAAGTGTTAACCAGTCTGGTATAGCTCATAAAAGGGTTGATATTGCCTTCATTTTAATGCACTCACCCTTCTCTTATTCCCTCTCTCCTCTCATCTTCCAGGGGATGCCACAGTAACCATCTCCCATCGTTACACACCCAAAGAGCAGCTCCGCCAGCACACCAAAATTGCCGACATCGTTGTTGCGGCTGCAGGTACCGTCCTCCTGCTGCTCCCCTTCCACTCCTTCTGTCAGTTCTCCTGTCAGTCCCCTTAGTCCCTGCAGCCTGTTATTTGAGACACTAGATCAAAGAGAGCTGGGTCTGCCTTAGGACCAGGAATCTATCTGCAGATTACAGTCTCTCTGCTATATACAGGACTTAAAGTCTCTTATGTTTGAATAAAATTGTAAGCGTAGTCCAGAGAACCTGGTGCCCATCCTAATCCACAGCACTGGGATTAGATTAGTGTGAAGTTGTATCTGGTCCAGGGCTATCAGGGTTTTAATCCTGATGTAAACATGAGAAAACCTGTAGGGTGGAAAATGTTTGTTTTGTTTTGTTTTTGTTTTGTTTTTACTTCTGAAGCGTGTCTGAGTGTGTGTCCACTCCTGCCCACAGGTATTCCCAACCTCATTACCGCCGATATGATTAAAGAGGGTGCAGCCGTCATCGATGTGGGCATCAACAGAATACAGGATCCACTGACGGGCAAAAGCAAACTTGTTGGAGATGTGGACTTTGAAGGTGAGAAGTGTGTGGTGAGAGAACGCATACATTTAAATGAAATCCTCTCCGTATCTGTATCACAGACACACAGTAAAGATGTGTGGTCTAAACATCACACACACACACACACACACATGCGCACATTAACACTGTGACTCTCTCTGTGCAGGGCACACACTGCCACTTCCAACATGAGAAAGCTTGTGTTGGCACTAACAGTTCACAAGGGGGTTGACTTTTTCAAAACCCCCTCCCTCTCTCTCACTCACTCACATTCTCTTCCTGTCTCTGTCTGTCCAAATGTCTTTTTTAGGCGTGCGGCAGAAGGCCAGCTACATCACTCCTGTTCCAGGGGGTGTTGGTCCCATGACTGTGGCCATGCTGATGAAAAACACGATTAAGGCTGCAAAAAACCTCCTCTTGACCCCCCCTGAAAGAGTGCGCATGGTAGCGTCCTCTTAATGTCCTCCTTCAACCCCCCCCCTCCCCCTCCCACCCTATACATTCCACTCTGAGCCCCCACCTGTCTGGTTCCAGGAGTGCTGCACCGACTGAAATGCAATAGCTTTATGGTCTAATTTTGGAAGCTGGGCTCTTTCCCATCTTGTCACCTGGCCTGGGTCCGACAGATGATTTTGTCCTTTAGGGTTTGAGAACATGAATGTATTTCATCCTTTTTAGCATTCATATGACTCGAACCAAAAATGCTCAGCTGTCAGAATATTCAATACAACACCTAAAATCCGTGCCTCTAATGCATTGTACATCATCTCTTTGACAGTGATGTTTTGAGTTTTTTGTCTTCTCAGTTACAGTTTGGTTTGACAATTTCATATTTAAAGAGGTTTTTGATGAGGTCACTCTGTTATTTTATATTTCATTTAAGTTTTTAATAGGCTGTTCATTTGAGAATTGTAGTTTATTTATTTATTTTTTCTCTGAAACACTATGTTGAATGTGTAAATGACAGGGTGTGCATAAAGGTGTGAAAGACAAGTCATTGTAGGTCAACTTAGAAATGAATATGAGTGCTGTTTTCACTGCTGTTTGTTTTTCATAAAAATCTTCTGATGGCAGCAGTGGGGAAATATGCTGAGGTTGTATGCAGTGACATAGCAGGTCAATACAGACATTGTGACAGTGAATGGAGATCTCAAAAATACTTTCTAAAGAGCCTTTGTTTCCTCTGCGTCTGCCCTCCACACACGGCTGAAACAGACTTTCTGTAGTGACTCTGATGGTTTTAGCCAGAACTGGCTGTCGGAGCAGATTCTGACCTTCATTTAGGGATGGACTGTCACAGTAAGAGTGATAGAATGATAGACAGAATGGAGTTGTTAGCATACACAGTTATGAGAAGACCACGCAAGTCTTCATGAAAAACAAAACAAAACAAAAGCTTTAAGTTTTACAGGTTGTATAAAAATGCCTTTGTAAATAAAATGCAAATAAACACTTCTACGCACAAATAAACTACATTCTTTTCTTTCATCCCACTTCAAGTATATGGAGAGATTTTTAAAAAGGAGAAATTAGAATTTCCGTTTAGTTACATATTACACAAGTGTAAAAATGTAATGAACACATAATAATGTATAGTGCATATGTAATTTAGGTACAAAGTAATAGTTTGGACGCGCTAGCGAAGGTTTGTGAAGCACGAATATATGTTTTCATAGACTGAAGATTTAACTGAGGTAATGCAATTTTTGAGATTAACATCTGTAAACTAACGTACAAACGTCCAAGATATTTCGGTTACGTTACCACCGTTCGAAGTCTACTTACTGCGGCACATGGGAACCATAGTCTCTGCTCTCTGGAACCACCGGACGTATTTACGAGTTATACGGAAATCGTCGTCGGAATGAAAATATTTGCTGCACATTCTCAGCTCTGTAGACTGTGCAACAGATAGAGCCAACGCGGGATATAATTTGCAGACAAGTGTAAGTGTACATTCTGATTCTTGTTAATTCATGATGAATGAATACAAACACGTTTGCAAATAATTATGCTCGCGGTAGGGACACATTATAGCATGTCTCATTTTTTGGCTTTGATTTTTGCTGGCTAAACAGTTTGTAGCCACAGTTTGCAGTGTGGCGGAGTCAGGTGGGCTTTAGTTTAACCGAGCTACAGTATCTAAGCTATAGCTTAACAACTTGATCTTTAGTTCAGCAAATCAAAGACTCGTCTGACTCAACACCTCTCCCCGTTAAACCGGAATATAGTCTTCGGGTGGTTATTCCTTGACCTAATAATGTAGGTGATACATGCAAACAATATGGGCTATTGCATTTCCAAACAAAATTGAAATCCTTTTGATTAACGGCAAGGCAGTCGAAGAGACCGCACACAAACAATCTGTCTTAATCCTGTTTTTGTATTATTGTATTAGTCGAAATGGGTCGCAGCAGGTCCCGGACCAGTTCTCCGGAGCGGTCCAGAAGTAGACACGGAAGAGAAAAGAACGACAATAGGCGAAGAAAACACAGTTCGTCATCATCGTCCAGCTCTAGCAGCTCGAGCTCAAGCCCAAGCCCTCAGAGGAAGCACTCGCGTTCTTCAAGCAAGAGCCAAAGCGCCAGTATGCTTCCTACTCATACAGTCACTCACTCGAACAGGCCTTCTGTAGCAACAGCCTCGGGCTATTGAAAAATAGTCTTTATGATAAGTCAGTATGTGTGTACAGTGTGTGTCTTCTGTTACTTGACAATTACAGTATGTGAGGGAGTAGCAAGCATAAGTGAATTATTGTGTGTGTGTTTCTCAAAATCACAATGGTCATTCTAGAAGGTGTTATTGATTCTCTGTCCTTGGTTAATATGAACACCACTCTGACCTCTAGTGATGAACTTTGCTGACTTTATTGGTGACCAAATGCAAATTTTTTTTAATTGCCTAAGGTGTGTGATGGCACGTGATTTTGACCCAAATACAGAAAGAAAACCTGAGAAGAGCAAAGCTAAAAAGAGGAGGAGGAGCTCCTCATCATCGTCCTCATCGTCATCGTCATCTTCATCCTCAAGCTCCTCATCTTCATCTAGCGATGAGGAGACCAAGAAGAAGAGAAAGCTTAGGAAAGAGAAGAAACGACTGAAGAAGATTAAAGCAAAGGAAAAGAAGGAGAAAAAGAAAGAGAAGAAGAGGCTGAAGAAGATGAAGAAGCAGGCGGAGAAGGCAGAGAGAGCTGCAGCAGAGACGTCCGTGTCTGGGCCTGTTCCAGCTGCTCAGTCTGGGGAGAGACGCCCATCCTTCCTGGAGACCTGGCAGAATGACGAGGCAGCAGAACATGGACCAGGTAAATGAGACCCTCAAAGATATACTTTAGATATACTTTAAAGATATAATTTAAAGCTTCATTTTAGCTCAGATCAGCACAAAGCAAGATGAACGTTGGCCTCACGGTACCGATATGACTTGACCTGCTGATACATTTGAACTGGTCACTGTGTGAATGTTCAGCAGGGTAGTCAAAGTGTACAGCCCAGCAGCAAACTGGCTTATCTCACTGCAGATCAGTCAGGAGTCACAAATTTAGTCAGTCATGTGGAATAACATGTGGATAACACATGTAGTCAGTCATGTGGAATAATATAATTTTTTCTTAAATCACCACTTGCACTTGTATTGATTCTCTATCAGTACTGTGGAGGGAGAGAATGGAAGAGCTGTGTTATTTGGTGTGGATAATATGCAGAGTTGACCAGTGTTTGACCTTTAGTGATGACGGATGAACAGAAGGCCCGTCTGTCCACTAAGAGACCCCTTACTAAGGAGGAGTACGAGGCTAGACAGAGCGTGATCCGCCGGGTACTGGATCCTGAAACAGGACGCACCAGGTATGGACACTGTGCTTTGAATAGGTGCAGCTAAACAGATGTAGTGCCTCAGAACTGTGGTGCACACAGATGGTAAAGGTGGAAGTGAATGTAATGTAGTACAGAGAATGCATTAGATCAAAGTGTCAGTACGTGACATCTCTGTTTCTGTCCTGTTTTAACATGATGCAGTTGGTGACAGAGGTACATTCCCTGACTTCCTGAAAAATGTTCCCCACAGGCTTGTGAGAGGAGATGGAGAAATCCTGGAAGAGATTGTCAGCAAAGAGAGGCACAAAGAAATTAATAAAGTACGGTTAAAGTTGGCTCATTTCAGCGGTTAACCCACGCTCATCTCCTCTGTGCTGCTTTACAATACTTTTGTTCTCACTGCATTTTTACACCTCCTTCAATTCTACTGAAAGATATACAATAGACATATGTTTTTTACTGTAAAAATATGTGCTCTTTAACTGGTAATGTGGATTGTATTTATAGCAAGCAACTAAAGGAGATGGGAGTGCCTTCCAGAAGAGACTGGGCCTCAACAAGTAGAGAATGATGGGAAAACTGATTCTTCTGAGTACTGGACCCTGATTGGACCTTACTCTGCTCTCTGGATGTGACACCTGCCAATCAGAAGCTACCTGCTCTCTGCTTGTAACTGTTGAAGTCTTAAGACCACCTATCTTGTATTTTTGATTAAAGAAAGCCATACAGAAAGACCAAAACAACAAACCAGTATGTAAAGTTAAGTGCATCATTTCTGTCCCTCAAGTTATACATTATAAATGTGAAGCTATTTTGGATCAAATATGTGTGGGTCACTGACAACAGCACTGCCAGGGACATATGCACTCTCAGGTTACCTTGGGTCCCCCATTTCCCATCACAGTAAGACATGGAGTCAGTCAGGTCTGAGCAGACCACAGAGAGAAACTCTCTCTTCACACCGCGTTGGGTCATTCATGATGCTGTGTTACTTAGTGTGCAGAAATGTTCAGCACCTCCCACAAAGCCTGTGCTTCCTTTCACCCTTCTCTGGTCCAAAGTTCAGAGTATAAAAAAGTGGGTGACGGAGATCTTTGTTTGTGACACTGAATAGAGTAAACATTTAAACCCACACATTAAAGAGAAAGGGAAAATGATGAGTCAAAACACCCACATGAAAGGAAAACTGTTGAGGGCCAAGCCACTCTGTTGAGTGTGATTGTCTGTTGATTGTTTAATCTGCAAAGTGATGTTTGAAAATAAAAAATGTAGAATTTAATTTTTGCCTGTTTGTATTTTCACCCCTAGACGCACTCTGTTTGGTCACATTTTCAAAACTGTGCATCAAAAAATTACCAAATGTATGGGGAGAACAGGGCAGTCCCTCAGGATTCTTAAACCTGTTAATGGTACCAGAAATTACTTATTACAACAAAGTTTCTGTTTGGTCAATTTTGGAAAGGTAACATGATGAGCCAACTGTGTGTGCGTATGTGTGTAGGTAAATGAAGCACAATTAAAAGCAAACAAGGTCACAATGTCAATGAACTTTGTTTATTTACAAATACTCTGGCAGTATTCCACACAGATGGTCTCCATTCTCTGTGTCACATCTGCTCTCTTGTGCCAGCAAAGTCTGAAAGTGGAAAACTTGTAGACAGTATGGGGACCACGGGTGAGGCTTTCCTACAGGTAGAGAAGGGACTGAATACAGAGGCACTTTGGTTTAAAGTGAACTGTGGGTTTGTATAGGTTAGCAATGTCATCGTAAGCATCTCAGAGAACACAGTCTACCTGATCCATCATACACAGGTTTTCTGACATTGGCACAGAAAGTATGTTGGTTAATATGAATCAGGCTTAGTAACAACTTGGATGAAAAAGTGGGTTTAAACTTGTGTGGAGCTTTATACTGACATATATCAATATTTATGTGTTCTAATATGTATGTAGTAGAGTTATCATTTTTCTGAAGACTTGTGCAAATACGAATGGATCTAGTATGCAGACACTTGTGGCCAAGGAGGGAAGATACAGAGGTTAGTGTGAGAGTCCCAAATTGTTAAAATGCCAAATAGGCGTAAATTCACTAAAAACCGATGTCCTTGGTGCTCAAGTTTCTTAAGTTTCTGTTCCCCAGTGCATTCATTAATTCCGTTAATAAAAAGTGGAAATCAGCACTGGAAATGTCAAACACCAAATTTCATAATCATGTGAGATTAATTAAAATCATTTCTGATCTCCCGATTGTTAGCCACGCTTGCGCCGTTTTGTGTTGTTAGCTCAGCGAACTAATTCGTCTTCGGACAACCAGGACCTCTTCACACTGTACAAGTGTAAGCTCAGGTCTTGAATGTGTGGAAAGGTGGTTGCTATGGTATCATACCTGCAACGCTATTGGCACATAACGTACGTCCCAGATCTCACTGATCTGTTTCAGACAGAACTCTACACTGTACACGAGTGAAGGAGGAGTTCATATGTACATTATTTCAAATCTAGGCTCTCCAACACTGTAAACCTTAATAAATAAATCTTACCGCTATTCAAAACCCAACCTGAGATCACATTTACATCCTTTAATTTGTACATTATCTACACAATGTTGCCTTACTTACTCACTTACGGACTTGCGAAGTCTTACTGTAGAAACGTATCACCATACTTATCATGGCAGTGTACCGAATTTGATCCCTCATATGCAGCGAAACAGCAATATCTACATAGTGGATAGTATATGCAAAAGCGTGTGACATAAACAGTGCCAGTTTGAGATGGCACTCCTATAGCCTTTTAGCAGAGGAAAGCAGTGATACGCTAAGAACATCGTTCTACCCTATCCGTCCTTACAAATGACAGCATTAGAATCGAACTCTAAAACTGTTTATGTACGTAGCCAAATAAAATATTAAAAAAGCGAGTTTTCCTGTAAACCTTAAGAAATCTTTAACTTGGATAATAGCTATGTATGGCCCCAAAGATAACACAATTCATCAATGGAAAGATTTTTGTTTACATGACTATACACAGGGGTGTATAAATGAAAAAGTAGAGGTATTCTTGCTAAAGAAAAAAATACTCCAAGTAGAGTTAAACTGACAAGCGTTTTTGTGAACTGTAAACGAGTGACTATTTTTCAGGAGGGACATTTGAACTCTACTTAGAGTCATTTTTTTTCAGCAAGAGTACTTCTACTTCTACTTTATACACCCCTGACTATACGTACACTTTACATAAACTTACAACGCAAACGTACCACTCCCATTGTGCATATTCATTATTCCTTATCAAATTATGGTCTTCCACTCTCACCATCTGCAGTAGTATTCTACAGCGAACCAGCTTTACACAGTAAAACTGACTAATTGTTGATATTTGAGTTCAGGGGAAGAGCTTCAGGTTTGTATAATTGGGTGAATTTTCATACGTACATACAAATTATTCATTCCATATTCATTTACAAGTAATGCCTGTCTCTCATTCACACGCGCACACACACACACGCACACACGCACTAGAAGTGGTTGTGCAATACCATGAGAGAATGACCTGTGTTTGCAACACTGCGACAAAAAGTAAGTGTAAATAAAAATGAACAGACTGTTGTCATTAGGCTATGGTCTGTTTGAAGTCCACAGGATACCACACGGTATAAAATTCATCAGCGTAAAGGAATAAAAAGATAAAACTGAGGCAGAAATCTGAGGGTATTTCCAGATAGACTGAATGACATGTCTCTTATTTTTGTGAATGGTTTCATGTGAACAGAAGATCCTTATGTCGTTTATCACTGCGTTTCCTTTTGAGTCCTCTCCTCAGGAGGTCTCAATGCATGCCCGTGTCCTGCATGAGTGTAAATATTATTACTGATGGTGGTTGTTTTGTCTGGAAAGCCGTGTAGCACCGCAGGTTCACGTTACTTTGCTCTTGCCTCCTCTGGGCAAAAATGTTGAAAATATTCCTCTTCTTTGTGCTCTATTCTTCATCCATCCATCTTTCTCCTCAGGCATATCACCCCTCTGTCTTTGTCTCTTATTCTATAAACGAGGTATTAAGATCCTCCACTGATTTCTTCACCCCTGTTAACTTGCCTCCCTTTACCTCTGCTATGTCCTCGAGGAAAAAAAAAATCCGCTCTAATTCTGTTCTCTTTCCCTCTCATCCTAACGCCTCTTCTATCATTCCATCTCTAACTTTTGGGATGGAAAGCTCTGGACTCCAGTTTGGTGCTTCCACTGCGTCCCCAGCAGCTGGCGGCCAGACTCATACTTCTCTGGGCCTGTGCCCTCTCGCCCCTCTCTGAGTGGGGACGGTCACTATCTGACTGGCTCTGTGTGCGTTCAGGCTTGCAGTGGCCACTGGTGGGGGAGGTGGGGGCAGGCTGGGAGGAGATGGTGCGGAGGAGTTGGTTCCGCTTGCGGAGGAAGTCGTTGTTGGCGCCCAGGCCGAAGCTGGCCTTACGCAGGACCATGCGGGCACTGCCAGTCTTGGCTGGGCGGGATCGTTGGGCATACTCCAGCTGAGAGAGGTGGGCAGCATAGCCATCTGTGACGAACTGCAGGTTCAGGCAGAAACAGAGAAAGGCACATTTATTTGTCTTTGAGAATTTTGCTTGAACTGATTTTAAGAGCAAGGAGTATCATCTTTCACTGTTCCTTTCTCTTGCTGTTCAACATTATGTATGAGACCACGTTTTCTGATAACGAGGTCTATGTGAGGTCTGTGTGCATGTAAAGTTTTAGGGGTGTAAAGTCTGTAAAGAGTGTAAAATTCACATGAGTGTAACTCCTCAAAGTGCAGATTAGAAGCCCTGTGTAGCATTTTCTTTATCTACTGATGATTAAGGGCTTCCATTTTTTTTCTTTGAAATTCTTTGAAGAAAAGATACATGGTTAAATACCTCATAGCTAAGGGTAAAATATCTTAGTAGAACATGAAAATGTCCAAACATCAATTGTATGTGTATATATACAACTGAAGGCCATGGCTGGTCATATTTCTGATCCTGAAATGATCCCGTCTAACTGAACAATCCCGTGTAACAGAACGCTGATTGTACCTGACACTGATGCTGCATTTTCTTTGATGGTCTGCCCACAATGTAAATCTGAGAGGGTGAGAGACCGATGGAGGTGTACACAGAGATATCTTTGGTGGAACCATATCCCGCACAGATCTTCATATGAGTCTGAGGATTCAGTTGTAAAGACTAGCATTACACACACAATTTGACACAAAGACACACACACACACACACAAACACACACACACCAGTCTCTCACCCACAGACACGATTTTTCACATTTAGTCAACTTAAATATTTAGACACCTCCTTACTTCTAAAAACTGATAACACACATATAGACACACACACACAGACAGGCACACACAGACACACACACACACACACACACACACACACACACACACACACACACCTCATTGATGAGAGACTTGAGGAAGTTGGCCTTGTGTCTGAGTGGGTCGTGGACCAGGCCATCACAGAAGGAAACGATGCCATGTGGGAAGTTGTGTTGAGAGAGCCAGGCCACCACCCTTTGTTTCTGCATGTCAGGACGGCCCGTAATGTAGATAATCAGATAACCCAGGTCCTGCCAGTGTCTGAGGGACAGAGAGATGACAGACAGCAAAAATCAGGGATGAGAGAGGATAGTTACATTGGATGGAAGGAGTACTACTTCACTGCTATGTTAAAACATTTCTGTTGATATGAGCCATGCTTATTAGTATTCGTATGTGTGCATTAGTATACATGTTCGAGTGCATACCCGTGCCCTTAATGTGTCTGTGTGTGTGTGTGTGTGTGTGTATGCTTGTGTGCGTGTGTATGGTGCTATTTTACCTGACCACATCCACTGCTCCAGCCCGCACTTTAGGGTCACTGCCCATGATGGACACACTGGCAGCAAAAGAGCCATCAATACTAAACACCACAAACTCCGTGCCATGAGGGAGGACTGTCAAATAACTATCAGCAAACGTGTGATCACCCCTGTGTGAGACAGAGAGCGGGATTTATTTATGCAAATGTATTCCCTTGCTTCTCACTGAAGTCATACGGCCATGTTTCTTTATAACGTAGACATGTTGTTTTAAATCCTGTGAATTCTGTTATTTTTAAAGTCTGCTCAGGATAGAGTTTCTCTGGTGTTCGTGTTGCTGTTTGGTGTTAGTTGGTCTTCATTTCAATGCTGAAATGTCTTTTTGTTGTGAGGCCTAGTTTTGCTGTGAGAAATTTGTGAAGTTTCTTCCCACCTGACCACCATTTTGACAGGGTACACTCCCACTCCCAGCTTCCTGCCCTCCGTCTCTGGGATGGTGTACGACACACGGCCGCTACTGCTGGTCACCTCTGTGCCAAAATACTCCCACTCCCCTGACGGAGGCTGAGTCATGATGTGTATGTCCACCTGCACACACACACACACACACACACACACGTGCACACACGCATGCGTGCACACACACACACACACACACGCAGGGGCAGGGGCAGGGGCAGGTGCACGTGCATGCATGCGCACACACACACGCACACACACGCATGCACACACATGCACGCACACACACACAACAAAAAGTCACACACACACACAAAGGTACACATACGCATGCGTATGCACGACAGACAGAAAGACAGACAAAAAATCAAATACATTTGAAATATATGAGGATACATAAAAAGATGTATAGAAAAACATATAGAACAGTGAAGTTTTATGCTCAAATGATAATGTTAGGGGATCTCGGGCTATTTACTCTATTGCCAACAGACTCTCACCTTCTCCCGAGCCAGAGTCACAGACTCTAGTACTGACAGACTGTCTCACCTTCTCCCGAGCCAGAGTCACAGACTCTAGTACTGACAGACTGTCTCACCTTCTCCCGAGCCAGAGTCACAGACTCTAGTACTGACAGACTGTCTCACCTTCTCCCGAGCCAGAGTCACAGACTCTAGTACTGAAAGACTGTCTCACCTTCTCCCCAGCAAGAGTGACCATGTCCAGCGGCCCATACATGAAACGTCCTGTCACAACTTTCTGCCCATCTTCAGTGAACACGGCGTCATTCACTCGGTGATTGGCTGTCACGTTCTGCCGTTGGAAACAAGAGTGTGGTCAGGTATTGCATTATGGGTTTGGACACTGCATGCCCCATCTGTGCACATCTCTAATTAAACTCACCCTTATCTTCACGTGAGTCCTCTTCCTTAGCCACTTTTCCCGGGGTTTAGACGGAGTGAACTCTGACACCTCCTTCCCATCCAGCTCCAGAATGCTCGAGCTCTCATGTCTTATCACCTGGGCAGAGAAGACAGACAGGGAGGAGAGTCAGGGAAGAGAGAGAAGGATCACAGACATGGAAGAGAGAAAGAGATCACAGGCAGAAAGAGAAAGAGAAAGAAAGAGAAGAGAGAGAAGGCAACTCTGACTGTGTATGCTAGCATTTTCTATAGGTTTGATTATTATTCCAGTCTGCAAATATACATGTGCACGCACACTTAGGCAACAGATACTACTGTGTACTAACTGAAAGACAACACTTCTGCTGTTGCTATGGTAATCACACACCTCAGTCTACTGCTGTCCTGTCCTAACAGGTGTTGCTGTAAACACAAGGCTGATCACGAGTGTTGACTGTTGTCAAGACTCCAAAAAGGGTTGGCATTTAAATCGTGACTGGAGCAGGTGACAGACTGAGAGAAAGTCCTTATCATATGTTTAGAACAGGGTTCTTTTAAACTGGTATCAATCACTATCATCTGCATCAGTGAGGTCCCATAGACTGTCTGATCAGGGCCCCTGGTTTAGGAGCCAAAATCACCAAACTGTTTACAGACTGATACTGGGACTGTAATGTGAACATTTCATACACATTTCAAGCCTTTTGCACGATATAACTGGGTGCACTGCTTTGTGGGAATTGTAGCTCTGAAACTCACTTGTCTCAACAGGAAGGAGACTACATCTGTGGACTCCCAGTAGGAGGCATGGAAGAGGTGAGGCAGGGCCACGGTGGGGAAGGCTGTGAGGGCGTCAGGGCAGTACAGGGCGAAATCCAGCCGCTTGGTGCCCCACCAGCGTGCAGCCACTACACACAACACAGGACAGCTCGGTCAGGTGACGTCGGCACAGCCAGTCAGGGCTGGTCTCATTCTGCAATAGTACACAGTGTGTGTATCTGTATAGACTATGACTGGCAGGCAGGGTTAACAGTTGGGAGATGAGACGAGAAAAATCAACGAGCTGATTTGTCGAAATGAACACGCGGTGTTAACTGACGTTCGGTGACAATCAGAGCAATCTGTGGGAAAGACAACAGCGGTGAGATTAAGTGAGGTGCAGAAGTATTTTAAACAAATGGATGAAAAAGTGCACATTATACTAGAGCGGCCTTACCACAGTTCTACTGGTGCAGTGAGGAGTGATTTATAACTTCAGCACAATCATAGACGGAACAGAGGAGGACCAGAATAGACTGGTGTATTAGGCTTTAGCAAAGAGGGAAACGATAGTCACATTGTTTCTGAGAAATCTGTGACTTCATATTGGTGAATCAGTCATTCCCAAATGGCACGCAATGCTGTAGTTATTTATGGGAGTCTATTGGTTTAAAGAGACCAAGAGGTTTGAAGAGTCTGTTGCCCTGATTTGCATTATATTTTTACCTTTAAGGAAACAGGAAACAAAACTAAAATAACCCCTCCTGAGAGAAACAAACCATTGTATCATGTGACACTGAGGTTATTAGATTAGATTTGTGCCATCTGACAGTTAAGTAAGTCCTCTGCATTACTGTCTGTGTTAAAGGGTGAGAAAAATCCAGATTTCTCTCCAAAAACTGTTGACGCAGAAGACGAGAGGAGAGATCAATTCCAGAGTGTATTAGTAAAATCACAAAACATTGATTGCAGTGCTGATAAACTCTTCGGTGAGAGAGGACAGGACAGTTACCACAGATACCAAAAGATGCTCCCGATGAAGTGAACATTCAGAGAGGAAGACCACACAGGAGCTGTGCAGTACCCACTCTTACAAACCAAGCAGAGAGAAACTTCTAGAAGGAAGAAAAAAGTGCCAGTGATCAGAAAGAAGCCCCATCCTGAAGTCTCCTGCGAATTCCTTCCCTTTTCCTATGTAACATCTGACCTGGAAAGACTGCCATAGTGAGTGAAAGGTCAGAGAAGGTAAGGAGCTCTGTGAGAGGTCAGCTTTAAGGAAGCTGACCCATGCTGTTTTTTATGAAAAGAACATAATTTTATGAATGTAACCGCTTCAATTTCAGATTCTCTTCACTAAAATAAGTTCACTTCACTCTCAGACCCACAAGCCCAGAGATTTGGAGACCAGGAAGGGGTTGGAAAGTGTTGCCGAAGTGGGAGAGAAGACAGGGCTCACGGATTGAGGTCTCGCTGGAAAATACCTTCTTCAATGTCAGGCTGGGAGTCTATAGAGACCAGGTCGCACATGGCGAAGTCCAGAGAGGTTGAAGTGCTCCTCTCATACTGCACTGGAGAACATGGGCCTATGTCACAGTCCGCCTCCACATCCACTCCTGCATGTAGTTCCAGTTCTGGGTCAGCGGGGGGCAGAATGGTGCTGTTCTGTGCCCTTCGGCGGGGTTTGGGGGATGGACCCATGGGGAAGAACTTTTGGGAGGTCAGGGCCAGCTGGGCCAAAAGGCTAGTTTTTTTGCTTTGGTTAACTTGGGCTGTTCGTGCTATGACAGGGGACATGAGACGGAAATCTTATCAAACCAGACATTTCAAATTATATATATATATATATAAATGACACTTACTTACAAACTCACTCAGTACCAGTAACTCTTTTTCATTCATTTTTCAAAAAGAAAAAAAACAGGACTTGTCTTTCAGATTAAGAATAATGAAACCACACAGCAATCATTTCACTGACACTGTATATAATGTGTAAGAAGAAACAACCTGCAGGACCCGCATACAGTCAGAGTGCACAGACATCAGAACAACTCCATGTGACAGAGGAACTGACATGTCACAGAGAAAGCATTTTATGTCTGTGTGTACAGTGATGACAGGTGCTCAGTCAACGCTACAGGCTCTCAGTACATTTACATTCAAACAATGGGCTGAGGAAAGGACAAACAAGACACGCATCATATTTTCAAGAACCATATCAGCACTTCCTCCATCTCTCCTTTAGCCATCAGTGAGCATGACGTTAGTTTAAGAAAGATGGGACGCTTGCGTGGCAGAGCAGGGATTTTCACTGTTGCACATGGGTGCCAAGAAAGGGGAAGTGTGAGAGAAAATTCACAAGAACTGGTGCGGGAGAGAGAGTGAGATAAAGACCGAGAAAGAGAAGGAGACAGGGAGATAGAAAGAGGGAAAGAGTATGAGAACTGGTGCAAGGGAGAGAGGGGGAGAAAGAGAGAGAGAGCGACAGAGGGAGAGAGAGAGAGAGAGAGCGCCTGAGAAGAGAGGGAGACTGACTGGGGTTAGAGATGAGACTTACGGTTGGCTATGTTGGAGGCAGTGTAACTGTCTGCCATTCCTGAGACCTGACTTGCGATGCTGACCTCACTGGCTCTGCGCACTGGGCCCCGGTTATGGGGCGCCGTGATGGGGGAGGACGGGTACGAGCTATCCACGAGGACACCGCCGTGAGACTGAACAACATCCGCTAATGAAGTCGAAACAAGGAGATCCCGTTAGACAGACACACACACACACACGCACACACACACAGACGTGCATGTTCAGTCACTGATGTGCATCACAGGGAACAGAGTAGAGCAGAGCGTGATGAACATGGACCAGGCAATGTAACAGCGTGCTGGACTCTTCTAAGTGAGCAGTTCTGCATGATTATATTGATTCATACAATCATCACAGGATGCCGTGGTTGTGAGATCTCCTCAAACATGATTGAGATGGATGTTGAATTCTGAATTATTTGGTGTCTTGTACACATATCCACTGTGAGCAGATGATAACGGCTTTGAAATTAGCTGAAAAGGCTTTGTTTTCCAACTGTTTCTGCTCCACTGTGACGGTTTATCAGTGACACACTCAAAAACTTTGGTGGTCACACTCACATCTTTACAATGTTACACTTATCGTATTATCACTGCAATTTCTGAATTTAAAAGCCCCTGAATTTAAAAGTTTTATTTACACTTAGAAAAGGGAATCATACCATAAAATCATGTTAAAACAAAAAACAAAACAAAAAACAGACCAACATTTAGTGTTTTGCTGCACTAAGAGTGTCTCTGGTGAAATGACTTTGACCATAGAGCAGAATTAAATAGGTTCATCTTGTGGAGGATCCATATAATCTTAGATAGGATTCATAAAATCATCTTGGCCCAGATGTGAGTCTGGGCAGGAGGCTGCAGAATGGGAAAGTAGGGACAGAGTAGAACACTGCGGCACATGCATCTCTCTGCCTAAGCATATACAGTCTCCTATTCCATATTCAGACATCATAATGGTAATGCTGAACCTGTGACTGGGCCGTAATGAGTCACTATCAGTAATCCACCCCAGATTAGGAGTGACAACACATAAAAAACAAAAAAGCAAAAACACGTGGCTGTGTTTGTCTGCAAATATGTCTACAAACACATGATATGCAAAACAGACACATACATACACACACACACACACACACACACACACACACACGCACATACATACTGTATACACACACGCAATGATGTTAAGACAGAGGAGTGAGTATGCATGCATGAATGAGCAGAAGACAGGCCACAAACAGTCAAGCACCTGAGAAATTCCACGCAATACAAACACACACACACATACACACACAGACAGACAAATGAGAGAGGCTACACACACTCAGAAGACGCGGAGGGGGCCTTGACTGAGGTCTCAGGCCAGTTTAGCACGGGCACTGGGATGCATGTCTCACTGCCTGTGTCCGGGCAGCGCACTGTGCTCTCCAGCAGCAGCTGGGGGTGACTCTGCACTGCGTCCACTGAGAGCCGTCAGACGAGTGTCGGGGGTAAGGGTTTTCAGGGGTCAGAGGTGTCAGAGAAGGGGTACGGGGGGTATAGTTTTTGGGAATTGAGAGACAGCAGCCAAAGGAAAAGGAGAAAATAGAGAAAGACAAAAACACACAGAAAAGACATGAGGCAGCAAAGACAGAGAGAAAAAACACTGAAAGCATTTACTGTCAAGCCGTACTCAAATCAATAATCAATAACGGCACTGCAAATAACAATGACAATAACAGCACTGTGACCGACAATGATGCGCCGTCGTCACGTGATGACTGTGTTTACAACAAACTGTGTTAGCTGCAGCTCTAAGCTAAACACAAACAGCTCTGAGGCCATTAAACAATCGTCATCCAAAATACTTTACCCAATGATGTAGCATCCACTGCACGGACTGGAACAGCGGTGAAATGAGAGACTTTAACACTGTTGACCAAACACTGACAGAGCATGTGTATGCCCATGATTCTTGCAGTGGGAGAACACACTGGGCCACTGGGCCGGTGATGACAATGCTGACAGGGGCTTGGTTATGTTTCACTGCTTCACTGGCATCTATCAGTGGTGCCATCTCAGTGCATAAATGACTATGTCAGAGTTTTTCCATAGTCCCCCAGCTCAGCATGACAGAATACACTTCACAGGTTAAATATACTCGTCATTACGTCCCTTGCTCAACAGGATATGAATCTCTGATCACTTAGATTGGAAACCCCAACACCTTCTCGCAAATTTCTCGTATAATAGTTATTTTATATTATTTAATTACTTATAGACTGCATGAAAGAATGTGTGTGCGTGTGTATGCATGCATACGTGTGTGTGTTTTAGCTTGCTCACCCAGCAGGGCAGAGTTGCCATCACCCAGTGGGAAGCGTTGGTAGCGTGGTACACTGAAAGGGGGCAGCAGGTGGAACTTTTTCTCCAGGAGGGGCTCCAGGCGGGAGGCTGAGGGGTCTGCGGGATGGAACAGGTTATAAACCTGCTGACAGGCAGGCCGGAGCTGAGCCACTGCACACATGCAAAAAGACAAAAGAAACGGTCATAACCTACACAGACAAATCATTCCCATTAAAATGCTTTTACACAGTGACCTTTTGGATTAGGGTTCAATTTTCTCCCGTACTAGCATTCAAATAAGAGCTTTTATTTAAATTATGTTTCAGATTGAACATTTTCACAGACATGCTTCTGTATTTCTTCCACTCTGTGTTCTTACCGTCCAGCATTGGTATGACTGTCTTCCTGAGCGCAAGCACTAGGCCCAGTGGAGAACCGAACAGGAAAAAGTCTGAAACCTCAAAGTCGAACTTGCCCAGGGAGCTGCCGTCCAGCATGGTGCTGTTACTGGACCTGCGTGAACCTGATTCGTTCCTCAGGACGCTGGAGTGCAGACTGCAGACGCACACACACGTAGCCGAGGCAAAAATATTTATTATTTGTGCATTGTCAATACTATGCATATTGTTAAAGTTATTACTATAGGTAAGTTAATTGTCCTGTTGTTTAAGTCCCTGGATTTTTGTGTGATTAAATAAAAATAAAAATATTTTGATACGTGTTTACTTTAATCCAATATGAATGGCTGATGCTCACGATGCGCGCGCCTACTCCTGAATGCCAGCGTTTAGAGAGAGAACGAGAAGCTGAGGAGACTTCTCGTATGTCCAAAAGTAACTAATCTTTTGTTTGTGTACCCTAATGTGCAAGGTTTTGTAATGACGATCTCACCAATAATCGTGAGGAAGATTTGTACGATGTTAACTCTAGTCAATAGTTGATAAGCGCTTTTACGAGTATACCAGGCTAATTGATTAGCAAGTTGGTTTTGGTACGCTGACAAGATGTACAAACTTTCACTTGGCTTTTGACAAGCACGAATTGATACTACTGGCTCCACTTCCACGGTTTCTGATCAGGAACGAGAAGCGTTAATCAGAAAGCGCTTTGGGCTACCTACTGTACGCTCAAAGTTCCTCTAGCACCGCTGGATTTGTCTTAACGGAGACGACGCACCATCTCGCTCAAAGACAAAGGCCAACGGTTGTCAAGAAAAGATTGAAGATAGGAAAGAGCACTGGATATTAACAGGTAGTATTCTAGATTTAGTTTTTCTGCACGTTTAACCGTGGAGCGGCAGTTTATTTTAGTTTTCAATCCTCAGGAGGGTCGACACAAGCCTGCAACGTTTTATTTTGTTGAACTTTTTATTAACTGCCCATACTATGCACATTATTGGGTAGGAGTACTACATATACGTCTGTAGGAAAACATCAGTTTCGTACACACAACAATAATTAAACTAATATAACATCTACAATTACCTCTGTTATTAGTCATACACATTTTGTTTATGGTTAAATATTTTTGGAGACACGTGAACACTCCCAATTTTATATCACAGTAACATCAGACACACACACACACACACATACACACACACCTTGTTAGAAAGGCTTGGTGCTGTTTGATGGTGTCGATCTCATAGGTGGAGGAGTCACTCCTCTTACGGGGGAGTTGTCTCTTAGAGTCGTCTGCTCCTCCAGAGCGTGGGATGTCGATGTTACTGCGGCTAAGCTGTCGGCTGGCCTCCAGAGAGGTGTTAGAGGAGGAGCTGTTGCCACAGTTGATGATGATTCCTGGGGAGAGGAGATCGGGATCCTGCGGAGAGAAAGAGGAGGCATGAGGTGAACAGGGAGAGGACACGTGCAGGTAAAGAGGAAGAGAAGTGGTCTTTCAGTCAGAGCTGAAAGTGTGTGTGTGTGTGTGTGTGTGTGTGTGTGTGTGAGACTTTGCCCTGATTGGTCCCAGATTCATATGGCTGATGGGCTGTGAGGGTGATTTATAATTCAGGGCAAACTGGGGATATAACAGGAAAACTGGGAGTATAAGAAGTATAAGAAGAAAACTGAGAATATAAGATTAATTTGTCATGATTGAGAAAGGGCAGGATTGGGAGAGAACTGATACTGGAAAGAAATGTTAAGGAGAGGAATGTTATTTAAGGGGAATGTTATTGGGACTTTTATTGGGACAGGGACTTTTTTGGAGGGGGATGTTATTGGAGGGGAAGGTTATTGGACAGTGATGGCATGTCACTCACATGTGCACTGACTACGCTCCCCCGGCGACTGCTGTTTTGACTTTCACATACTGTCTGATTAGTGCTACAGAGAGCATCAAAACCCAGGATTCCTCCTACACAGTCTCCAATCAGACACACCTACAAAGACATACAAACACATGTCAATATCTACAGCACTGTGCAAAATGGCAGTATTCATTATGACTCTAACCTCCAATTAAATTTGCTGCATGTTATAATGATTATAATAATACCATATTTCACTACATACCACTGAGATAGAGAGATAGATAGATAGATAGATAGATAGATACATAGATAGACAGATGGATAGACAGACAGACGGATAGATAGGCAGATGGGTAGATAGACAGATTAATTGATTGGTTACACTACAGAGCAGTACAGAGACTCACTTGTCCTGAGAAACTGGCGCCGTCCAGAGATCTGATGAAGTCTGAATAAACCTGATTGGCTCTGCTGATGACCGTTGCCACAGCATCCTGATACTGAGGGCTGGACGTGGCGAGGAGGGGCAGGGCTGCTAGTGGGATGTGGTCCTGACTGCTGAACAGACAACCCTCATCGTAGCTATATGGACTCAAACTGGACGCACACACACACAGACAATGGTAAAGAGTTGTTAGAACACAGAGCTCTCTCTAATCAGTGTGACTTCCTGGTTGAATAAAGATAACATAAATTCTTTACCAAAGTCAAAAAATACTCAGCTAATATGCATGTGAACTAAATCTCCATATTTCATGCATTCCATCTTTTTTTGTCCTAAGGAAGACACGAAGCACTAGGAACTGTAGAGACAACAGTTCCTAAATCACTGTAAACAGATCTTAGCATAGTTTGTGTAAGCACATATGGCTAACATACAGGCAAACTGCTTTTTTCTGAGTGTACGACCTAAATATTCCTGCATGAATATTAAAGAAAGGCAGCAGGGCTCACTTGGACACCAGGGAGAAGGCCTCAGCGCAGATGGCTGGGCAGGGCACCAGGCGCAGAGCCAGTCTGCCAAGAGCAGAGGGGTAGTGGACACGCATGACGGTGTCAAAGGCCGAGCTGATGGTGTTCACATCGCTTTGCTTAGAGGTCTGGTCCCCACTTCCCGTGTCCAGAATATTTCCTCCATGCAGGACCAAAATAAGGACGTGGATCTTCGAGGACTGCAGAGACTGCGAGCAAGAGCCATCCTGAGGGAAAAAAAGGAATGGATTAGATAGATAGATAGATAGATAGATAGATAGATAGATAGATAGAAGAAAGGGAAAGAAGAAAAAAGGAGAGGACATGAAAAAATAGAAGGAGAGGAGTACATGGAAGAGAAATAATAAAAAAAGGACAGGGCTGTCAGTTAGGGTCTGTTAGCTGTCAGAGAAATGCACTGATGGCTAATCAAAGCTAACAGGTCAGGCAGCAGTGCTGTTTTAATGCTTAGCATTGGCCTTTAAAAAAAGACAAAAAAAGAAAAAAAACATTGGCTCAACGTTCTGAGTCATACATTTAAAACATCACTGTTTAAGACCTTCAAAACTGAGAAATCTCCTAGCATCATTTACACAGGGCCCCAATGTTTATAAGAGGATAGCCACTGGTAACACTTCACTATAGACAGACAGACAACATGTGTAGCTATCTGTCTACCATTTATCAAAGCTAATGCTAATTAGTGGATTGTGACTCCCACTGCTATACTACTGAATCAATAATGTGATCTTAAGAGCTCTAGCACTGCAATATATTGCATTTATGTCAGCAAATGCATCATTCAGAATCTTTTATTTCAGATTTACAGTACTCTCAAATGCCTGAGTAAACTTCTCTGGTGCAGTAAGGACCCTCTCGTAACCACACACTATCACAGTCTCTGAGCTGACATGGGCATGAACGTGGAGACGATGCTTCAGTTAGTAAATGTCATAGTACTCTTACGGAGGGTTTTCAAACATTTCAATGTAATGCTCCCAAAAAACATTAAAAACAACACATGTTGCAGGAGGAAGGGCCATGCATTCCAACCCCCCACCCAGAATTCATACATCATCAGTAACCATAGCAACTGACACCACAAACTCATGAACGCGAACACACAAAGCATTCCAACCAAAGATAGTCAATAAGCAACATACAGTTCTGCCGTCGCACAGTTTGCACAACCATCAGGGAATGTAACAGAGGGAGCAGATTTGTCCAAAGGGTCTAATGACACAGGGCTTGGAAGGACCACGGGGGTGGGGGGAGGGGGCAGGAAGGGAGTTAGTTCTGGACCCATACAAATTGTCATTCTGGTCCAATCTCAGTTCTCTAAAACATATGACTGTCCTCGCCCAGCTTCACTCTCACTGATCTCAAAAGAACCATTTTGGCAGCACCACACTGCACAGGCTCTCTCCCCCTGCAGGGTGTCTGCCTGTCCAGTGCTTCTGTAGATCAGCGCTCAGAGTGGAAGGAGATGAGGAGAGGAGGCTGTAGAGCACTGAGATGGGGTTCACTGATACAGGCACATGACACGTGGGGTTCTAGTTTGGCAGTGCAGACCCACTCATCAAAACACATCACATTTATCTCACAAAGTCCAAGCCAACCATATAGACAGCACACAGATATATAACCATAATAGGACCTCCAGATGAGCACTCTGACAATGTGAGTGACGCATGAGTAAAGTGATGCATTTTGACGACATTTGCACTACCAAAATAGAGCCCGCGGTTTACTTACTGACAGGTGCCTGGTAATGGTGATGGTAGGGATGGTAACTGCACCACGAATCTACAGCAAGTGCAAATGGACAGAGAGACTACAAGAATGAATGGTCGCTTCTGTGCCTCCAACACCCAATTCAAATTTAAATTCAGTTCCACTTATGTAGGGGTTTTTTTTTTTTCTTCCTAAGAATAGACATTGTCACGTAGTGGCTGCAGAGAACTCTGAGTATGGGATCTCTAGGGGGCAGAGTGAGTAAAAACACTCTTAGAGAGGAAACAAAACTCTGAAGGACAAAGCCACACTCCTCTGACTGGCAACAGGTAGGCAGATTAGCTGGTTAAAATAATTGGTGTATATTGGTGGATGTGGGACAGAAATGTCTAAGAGGGGAGAAGATTCCTCTTCTGAAGAGATGCTGTGACTCTTGTGACTTCACATAACAGGTTACGGTACAGCTTAAGTTAGCTTTGTAACAGCTATGGTCCTGCATGAGACCGCAGACTTGATGAGACTGTGGTAACGCCATGATAGATATCATGTTAAAAATCTGGTGCAGCATGTTGGTGTTAACCGTGGATTGTTTGTGAATGCAGACAAAACGTACCTCTTCTAGTCTCTCCTCGCTGGCAGATCTCATGTACTCTCCACCTGTCTCCTGATACAGCTCTTCTGTTGAACACACACACACACACACACACAAGCTGTCACACAACATCTCATAAAAATACAGCTGTCAACAGCTGATGTAGAACAGAATCTGTTGATTGGCTTAAAATAGTCAAGGCAGGGGTGCTGTCAGTCAATAAGGACCTGAGGCTTCCTCCACATCTGCGGCTTCGATCTTATCCATTAGGTCATTGGAATTCCACTTGGTGATCTCTTTGGGAAAGATCTCCTCACTATCTGACAGGTCCTCTGTCCAGGAGAGAACAAAGAGGCACACACCATTAACCACACTGGTGCAAATATACTTTTATCATGTGGTGCTAACAGAAGCAATCACACTTAAAAGCTGTTTTCAGTCTCCTCTACACCTCCAGTTTAAAACCCTAAAATGACACACTCATGGTATCGGTATGTTTCAGTCTCCTGTAGATCTCCAGTTAAAAGGCTGAAACAACACACTCATGCTATCAACATGTTATTTTTGTACCATTTTCTAAGTGCGTTTATTACAGCTGCTTATAAGATCACAGAGAGTAACTTCATTTGACAGACTAAACCACCCATGAGATGGAAAATAAAATGTTTTCTTTCTAAAGGCGGAGAGCCATTGGGCATAAAGTGGAAGCAGATGTTCATGTATGAGTAAGGTTGACTGACTGATGTCAATCAAAAGCAGTGGTTGGCTTTAGGCTGAGAGAAAATAGCCAAGACGTGGGTGTTAAAACAATGGTAAAATAACATCCCTGTGTCACTCTCACTGTTGGCCCTGGGTCAGACTAGAATGGACAGGCTTCAGATTATTTCTGAAACATACCTTTAAAACATTTTCAAAGTGCAATCATTTCCAAAGTGTGTAAAGTGGGGTGACAATGGCAAAGCCTCATTCTAAGCAACATACAAACATTCCCAAATTTGCATTTAGTCATATTTAAGGTGTGAACACCAAACAACACAGCACAAACCAGTAATCAAAACGTGTTACAATCTGACAGGTCTGATAGATCATGGAGTTAAAACCTCTACTTTGCATTTTCCAACCGTAAGCTAGAGCAGTCTTTAACAAATGTTTAAGAGTGAAGTTTTGGCCAAATATTTTAACCACAGAAAATCGTCCAATGAAGTGGCAAAGAAAGATGCCCTCTGGATTGTCTAATGCACTTTATGGGTTTTGAACTGTGTGTTTTCAGTTTATTGTATTTTGAGGATCAACCGTGTGTATATATGCTGCGTTGTCTCTGATATGGTTATTGTAAAATAGTGAGATATCTGAGGGAAATCTAGGCCTGACTTGTTTAGTTACAGCCTCCAACATGTGTCTAAACTCATTAGGTCCCTTGATCACAACAGCACAGGTTTATTTAAGATAGCTATGGTAATTTCTATAATGGATTATCTCATGCTAGTTTTTAAAATATTAAGATATATTGTGCAGTCAGTGTTCCCCAAAGTCGGTACTGTGTGTGCATTCCAGTTTTCTATAAAGCTGCGTCCGTTGAATTGCATCATAAGTATGGAACAGTAGGTATCATTACCTACTGTTCACTGCACTGCTATGCTTGATTACAGTCTCTCTCTTCTTTGAACAAATATCTTTAGGTTGTTAGTTTTACTGTCAGTGAAGGTCTCTGGCTAATATGTGTTGATGGACATGCCAAAGATGGACAAGGATACAAAAGTGCTCTTTATTCACAAAGGAAAAGCAATGACTCCAGAGCCATGAAAGACAAACTAAACACTGAATGGCATAGAGTTGATAATGAACAATTTTTGTAGATTCTTTAAATTGCCATTTAAATCACAGAGGACCTGACATAATACTATCATTTAAAGTTTGTTCCTGAAACCTGCCCCTGCGGCACTAATATAATGTCTCGGGTGTTTGTGTTCTCTCAGGGTCTAAGTCAGGTGTATGACTGTGTACTCCAGTCTGTGTGATGTGTTTGCGTTCTCTCAGGGTCTAAGTCAGGTGTATGACTGTGTACTCCAGTCCGTGTGATGTGTTTGTGTTCTCTCAGGGTCTAAGTCAGGTGTATGACTGTGTACTCCAGTCTGTGTGATGTGTTTGCGTTCTCTCAGGGTCTAAGTCAGGTGTATGACTGTGTACTCCAGTCCGTGTGATGTGTTTGTGTTCTCTCAGGGTCTAAGTCAGGTGTATGACTGTGTACTCCAGTCTGTGTGATGTGTTTGTGTTCTCTCAGGGTCTAAGTCAGGTGTATGGCTGTGTACTCCAGTCTGTGTGATGTGCTGTTTATTCCCGTATTACAGAAAGTACAACACTGCTCACAGACGTGAGAAGAAGAGGGAGAGACGTGTGGATTTGGGCATGTCACCCTTGCACACATATGTCCCTGAGTGTTCTTTAGCTCATGAGTGTGTGAGTTCATGATTTCTGGGACATTCCCTTCCTTAAGAATGCGTCTATATTAACTCCTAACATGTAACCCAACCAGTTCTTACAGAGATTATAATCAGCATTTTAGTCTCCAAATGGAGGATATTCAAAGCACTTTTATGAGTAATCTCTGCTCCAGATTTCAGAACTAAACTTCATTTTATTTTATAATTTTTCATAAAGTTTAAACATATATGGTTTATTTAAAAGATTTATGATATATAAAAACATACAGGTGGAGATTTATTCAGACCAGAAACTATTAAATATATAATTACATTTGTGTGTGTGTGTGTGTGTGTGTGTGTGGCCGCGTGCGTGTGTGTCTGTGTAATTCATAAAATATAAGTCAATGTGGGCTAAACTTTGGCTTGATCCATGTAGTCTGCCCTAATGTTAACCTACCACTCACTGTAGTAAGGGTGCTTTAGTTAAATTGCACCCAAACAGGACTGAAACAGCTCTATAAAAATACATAAAGACAGTCCTGTTTTGTTATGATTCCAAAATATTTTAATCAAGTTCATGTTTTAGTTTAATCTAAAAATTCCAAACAAAATAAATGCATTTCAGTCCAAACCTCAAGAAATAAAGAATGATGATTAACTTCATCACTGGGTTTCAAGTAAACAACTTATATGCAAGAGAAAGAGAGAGTAGTAGAGAGAGACAGAGAGAGAGAGAGTGTTAAATGAATTCTTTTTTTGGGAAATTGACCAAGTTGTCTGTTTCCTGGACAAACAAAGCAGATGGAACATGGTACAGCCACACTTCCTCCTGTTCACTGCAACTGCAATCCCAAGGCATGCTGGGTATCTGGGTAGCCTAAGAACTGGTCTGTGCCAGGAACACATGCAGAGAGAGAGGCGGGCGAAAAAGAAGCATTTGAAACAGGAATAAACCTTAAACTACAGATTCAGGTCCAGCCAAACTCCAAGGCACAATCTGCCAGTCCTTACAGCTGACCCACAGTCAGAGACTTGAGCTGTTTATAATGCAGAGAATGTTGGGGCTGGCGTAAGGAGTACTAGCCTGAATTCAGCGGCCTAAGGCAGAGGGCAGTTACCATTTCAGCTCAGCAATATTGGAAGACAAAGGTTAGAATGGCAAGCAGAGTGAGCACAACTAAGCAAAAACAAACACAACTCCAGCCAACACATACAGCTCTCACACACAGGTAAAAACCTGTTTTGTTTCCATACCATGGGCATCGAAGAACTCTTCATCAGAACTTTCTTCTGAATCCCGTGCGATGCTCTGCATCCTCCACTCGGAGATACTGTGACGGGATGGACTCACTGAAACAAAGGAAACAAGATACACATGCTCTACTGCATATTAATGATGCATTGACTAATTAGGAGTATTAAATAATAACGAAACATTAGTTGACGTAGTTTGACCAGGACAGCAGTCAGACAGTGTTAGAGAATTTACTAATTTATGCCAATGGTATTTTAACTGTGTCAGAGCAATGAACATAAATTAGCACACAAACTTTTGTGTGTGTGTGTGTGTGTGTGTGTGTGTGTGTGTGTGTGTCTGTGGGGCGGTGCGGTGTGTGTGTGTGTGTTTGCATGTGTATGTGTGCGGGTGTGTATGTGTATGTTTTCTGGAATGGGGAAATCAGTGTGACCCTGACCGCTGATTTGTGATGCCAAATACACAATATGCTACAGACAGCAGCAGAAAAACAAAGCATGAGGAAGGAGACAAGGGCATGGCAAGCCCGGTGAAATACTGTCCTCCTGTACAAACACAAGCTTTTTCAGTCCTTACACACACACACACACACACACACACACACACACACACACACACAATGTCTATGTAAGTTATATTCATCACTTTGATATGGTTAACATACAGCCAGCATAAACCAGTAAGTTTTGGCAGTTCTCTCGCATAGTTCCTTCGCATTCCAGTGAAAACTCTCTCTCTCTCTCTCTTTCTCTCACCTCCTCTCTTGGAGGACCTAGAAGAGCGTGAGGAGGTGGACCACTGCTTGGTGAGGCTGGAGCGTGCCTGCAGTGTGTCTGTAACGGGCTCCTCCCCTGGGCTGGGGCTCAGTGTCTCCTGGGCCTCCTGAGCTTTCTCTGGCAGGGGCCCCGCCCCGTTGGCCTCCGTCGCCTCCTCCACAGATGTGTACTGGGCCATCTTCTGAGCCAGGGCCAGCTGAGTCTCCAGCTCCAGCTGTCGGATGTCCTCCATGGAGAGGCCAAACCATTCATCCTGCCAACACCAGGCCTGGCGGTGGGCACGAACCATCACCTTCCTCAGCCCTGAAGTTCAAGGGTTCGCAAAATTAATACACAAATGTATGTACAAATGTATGTTCACTGGGAGTGTTTTACTGGGAGTGTGTGTGTGTGTGCATGTGTGGAGAGATCCCGGGGAAGTGTTTTGGAGTGCGTACATTCTCTTAGCAGTGAAGTCAGAATAGGAGATGTTAACCAATACAGGCTTGTGTTTAGGAGTCAACTCTGTGACCTTCTGGGCTGATCCTCTTGCCTGAAAACTAAAACAAACACAGCTAGATATCCTTCTATAGAATAAACATGCTCACCTACGTCATGAATGAAGCGTTCGATTTTTGACTGCATGCCCCAGTAGCGGAACTCCACCTTGCAGAGTTTGTAGGCACACATGATGGGAGACCGACTGGGATCCTTCACGTACTCCTCGATCCAGTCATCCGTCAGCGGACCCCGCTTCGTCTTCACAGAGCAGTAAACCCGCGGGTCCTCCTCCGCTTTGTACTCGTGGGTTGGGATGGGGTCCTTCACTATGTCTATAGGGTCTGGCCAAAAGAGAGAGAACATGAGGTCAAATGCATACAATACACCCACTGATTTTACAGGGTTTACTGCCAACAGAGGGTCAGAACTGAACTGAATTGAACTGAACTGAACTGAATTGGACTGACCTGAATTGGACTGAATGGAAAAGCTGCAGTGTCAGAGCATACAAAGTCAGAGATGTTTTGAGATATTTCAGTTTAGGTTTCAGTTTCAGTCTTTTTAATTTCAGTTTAGGTTTAATTGAATTTAACCTCTTTTTCTCCCCATTTGGAGTCACCATTTTCCCAACCATGTTCCAACCATAACACTAGCCAAACATCAGACATGAGAAGGACAGGAGAACACATCCTGTGAGATGCATTGAGTCACATATGTATCACTTCTTTTCACCTGATCTCAGTTAACAAGTATTTCCACTGGAATATGGCCTGGATGGACACACTGTGCAGCGTTTCAAAATGGCCGTTTTCGCATACTGATTTACACAACCACACAATGGCATCTGAGACTTCTTGTCTCCATTGTGACACTGTGTTGTGGATCTGGGTCAGAGGACACCCTAAAGCCACACACAGACAAGTCACGTCTGACATCGGCTCAGTGGTGAAACAACCCGACAGTCAAAACCGGCTCCAGCACAACCTCCTCAGCTAAACCCCTCAGGCACAGGGCTTACACGCCAGTGGGCCCACCTTCACAGCAGTCCTTTTCTACATCTGAGACCTGAGGCGCTGGGGATGGCTCAGCAGTAGAAACATGTAAGAAACATGTATGGAACGTGGAGCAGATGCTGAAGACCAAAGCTGGGATCTAGAAGAAGAGAACTGCACTCTCCTCCCATTCCACTTCTCTCTTCTGCTTCACTAACCCACAGTATTCACCCTAGGGCTCTTATTGGGCGTAAAGACAGCCCCTGGTCTTCAGCCATTTTCACTGCTCAGATCAAATAAAAGAGCAGCAGTGTTTGGCACAAATCACCTGCTTTCATTTTTACCTCTAACTTAATTATCTTTCATCCAAAGATGTAGTGTACTCACACCCTCACCCACACAAACACACATGCCCACACACTGAGTACACACTTATGGAGCAGTACCGAGTGACCAGTGAAGGCCTTCTGAGAAAACAAATACACATCCTTACAGTTTGTTTTGGACAGGTTTTATTTGTATCCTTCTATAAGTGCTACTACCACTTCCTTTATCTGATCTATCCCTTGTGTTGTCATGACAACAGGTCTTTGGAATGCCATCAAAGTGACGCTGTGGACGAATCCAGTGAACAGGTAGCATACTTTACTAGTGGTGGCGTCAGTTAGAGAGTTTTACTTTACTTGAGATTTCAGCCAATCAGAGTGTTTTAACTCACTAGATGTTCACCATCAGGTAGAATTTCTTACCCAGAGTCCTCTGTCGCCGCTCAGCTGGGGACAGGTTAAAAACATCTGCCTGTGTTCCCACATCAGACTTATAAAACGTCTCAATGTCAATAGAGAACTTCTCCACAAAAGGACATGTGTACCTGCAGACAGAAAAACAGGAGAGAAAACACACAAGCCCAAGAAATACATTTATTATTCTTTTTATTTCACTCTCTGGGCTGATTGGTTACTTTTACTTCTGACTGATGTGAATCTTATAGTCACACAAACTCTATGAAACAAATATCAAAAATGCAGAATAACAGCAGTGGACATGTATTTGAAAAGTCAGTGATTCATTTGATAACATGTAATGACAAACCAGAGAACTCTTAAAAAAAAAAACAGGTTCTCCATCACCTGAGAACTGTCCAAATGGACAGACTCAGAACCAGAGAAAAAAAAACACAACTACGCAATGTGGACGGTACAGCTCTGAGTTTCATCTGTTATCAGTAACTGGACCGTGATATCAGACATGGGGGAGGGAGAAAAAGGGAGGAGAGAGGAAGGAGGAGAGGGATGGTGAATGATACATGAAAAATGTATCTTTTTCCTGTGCCCTCAGACTGAATGGGGGAAGGATAGATGGAAGAATGGAAGGACAAATGGAGAGATGGATGAATGAGTGAACTGATGTAGAGATAAATAAATAAGTGAACAGATGAGAGTGTAAAATCCAGACCAAGCCTGACCTTGTGCGCGTGTATGGATACGCATTCCAGGACTCCTCCTCCACCCTGAGCGCGGCTTTTGGCAGAATGGACCGGAACCAGCTGGGAATATGCATTCCTATGTGATAGACCTTGTGTGTGTACTGTCCAGTCCCTCCTGGTCCATCAGTGTACGGCCGGTTCTCCAGGATCTCCACACCGCTCCCCTCGCCACAGCTTTCCTCACGACTCTTTTTCTACAAGTTCAACACGATCAAAAGAGTCTGTGTGTAAGAGTGGATTTCTTGCTCCTGCTGAAATCAAGGCTTAGACTCTTAGAGTCTTAATGCTGAAATATCTGGAAGTAATTTTGAAGAAAACAGCAAAAACAGGATATTTTTCTCCACATTGAAAAATAAGAAAAGAGTTAAGCAGGACATTCTAACTACTATTGTAACTCATGTATTGAGGATATGAGAGAGTATTTTTTAAACGGGTTACTGTGGTCACTGTGTCTTAGATGCAGCTTAACTGATGGATGGAGAACATTCCACTGTCATAAACCTTGTTTTAGGTCTCCAAAGCATCATACACACCACAGAAACTCCAACATTGCAGAGACAGTCACCAGTGCCGTGTGTTCAAATCAAGCTCTAAACAAAGCTTAAGTAAAGTCTGTACTACATGATGTCATTAATGTTTTGTGTGTGTCCTCATTAGATTATTCTAGATGATATTATTTCAAATTGGTGTGACCTCCTTTAAGCACATTCTATAATCAGCTGCAATGGAGCAAACAACCAAGACTTCTAAAAATGACACTGTAAAATTGACACCACACAAAGATATCTCTGTTTCATAAAAAGGTTAAGAAAGGACAAATTTTTTTTTACACAATGTCTTCTGTAACCTGGCAACCGAGGACAGACTTTACGACTGAAGCCGTGGCATAGGGTCTGGAGGCCGAATACAGTGTGTGTGTTGTGTTTGTGGTGTGTGTGTGTGTGTGTGTGTAGGTGTATGTGTGTTGTGTTTGAGTGTGTGGGTGTATGTGTGTGTGTGTGCGTTTGTGTGTTGTGTTTGAGTGTGTGTGTGTATGTGTGTTGTGTTTGTGGTGTGTGTGGGTGTGTGGGTGTATGTGTGTGGGTGTATGTGTGTGTGTGTTGTGTTTGTGGTGTGTGTGTGTGTGTTGTGTTTGTGGTGTGTGTGTGTGTGTTGTGTTCGAGTGTGTGGGTGTATGTGTGTGTGACAGAGAGAGGAGCAGTACTGTCTCTGTTACGGGTCTCATTAACTCTGACAGGCCCTTCATTAGCTTCCCGCCCAGCTCTCAGCAGCCTCACAGACTCCTCAGACACACTGCAGACACACACATGTGCACACACACCATACACACACACCATACATACACACATGTGCACACACACACACAAAGTTTCCTATGACCAGATTCAGTATTGCTGGAGTAAATTTCAGGTTCGTAGTTCTGTGAATGCCATAACTGAATTAAACTGACAGCACTACAGGTGGGCTTCTCTATGTAAACTGATGGGTAATACCTGATACAGCCACACATGTGGGCTTCTCTATCTAAACTGATGGGTAATGCCTGATACAGCCACACAGGTGGGCTTCTCTATGTAAACTGATGGGAAATACCTGATACAGCCATACAGGTGGGCTTCTCTATGTAAACTGATAGGTAATACCTGATACAGCCATACAGGTGGGCTTCTCTATGTAAACTGATGGGTAATACCTGATACAGCCATACAGGTGGGCTTCTCTATGTAAACTGATGGGTAATACCTGATACAGCCATACAGGTGGGCTTCTCTGTGTCTCTACAATTTCACAGAGCCCATCCTCTGTTCACCACCAGCTCCACAGAAATATAGCAGGGAGGGGAAAGGACGTTACAGAGGAGCAGAGAAACAAATGTAGTGGGAGACAGGGAAGAGAGAAGAGCAGCAATTTCCATTTGTCTGTATATTACCCCAACAGGTGAACACTGTTTGCCATGGCAACCGACTCACTGTAGGTTCAAAGGAGAACCTACAGTGAGTCTCTTCTCTTCTCTTCTCCTCTCTCCTTCTCCTTCGCCCCCCCCTCTCTATGTATATATAATATATATACACATATACGTTCATTTTTTCACTGTTACCCTCCCACTCGCTCCCTCTCTCCTTCCCTCTCTTCCTCTCTTCTCTCCTATCCTCCTCCACAATCTCTTTCTGTTTTCTTTGCGAGTGAACGAGAACAGAGAACATAACCGGAGGCATGCTGGTGATGTCACGGTCGTCACGGTAACCACAGTGCTGGGCTTTGCGGGGTCATTTTGGGTCGCTTGGTGGAGCAGGTTAATGGTCTTAAAAAAAAAAAAAAGAAAGAAAGAAAGAAAGAAAGAAAAGCTGTCTTCTTTCTTTCCGTGTCAAATAATAAAATTCACAAAGGGAGCTCTGTCATGTGGATATCTCTGGGGTAAAACATTCTCTCACTCACATAAATGAAGTGTTACAGCACTTGAGACGCCAAACGGAGTTTAAGAAAAAATAAATTACATAACAGAATTACAGGAATACTGTATTTAACTAGATTACAACAGTTACCGTAATATTACGTTAGGAGTTCATACAAATGTTTGTTTCAAACAAAAATTATAACAATCTGCCACTTTGTTCCTAATCTCTGTGGATTAGGCAGACAGCAGCAGAGAGGAAACAAGCTTTATCATGAAGCAATATGGCTGAAATTAATCTGGCCAAAACTGTCGCTAAAGCGCTAAAACCCACTCTCCACTGAAACATCCCTATGAACACAGGACAGATTACAGTTAAACTCTCTCTCACTCTTATACTTTCACTCTATCATTCACTCTGTCCTTCCTTTTATGTGGTGCATCACTTAACATCACATTATAACTACAAGCTTTCAACTCACAGTGCCTTCTGTTTTCTCTACACAAAACTGTCCTTGGCCATTCCCTCATTCCTTCTCAGATCCAGTAGTTCCATAACTTATCCACACACACACACACACGGCTCCTCTGTATCTCAATCCCCTCTCACGGAAAACCACAAAGCTTCAATTTCATATGTGTGCAGCACTGAAAATTTCACCTCCAAGGATCTCCTCTCAGAATCTCCTCTCGGGATCTCGTCAAAAGTTCACTGTTCCAGGTGACCTTTGTTTTCACTCTGTCTGATCAACCTGAAGTGAGACGTGAGCATTCATTGCACAGGTGGAGGTGAAGTCTAGCGTTCCATCCTGAGAACTCACCTGGATCATGTAGAGCTGGGCGATGCGGTACTCCTCCACACTCAGGGGCATGGGAATACGGTACTCTTTAATCAGCATGGCGGGCCGTGAGAGAGCGGCAGTGTGACTGGAGAGGTAGAGTAAGGTAAGGGGGAAGGAGAGAGGGAAAGGGACTAGAAGAGGGGATGTCTAATCGGACGGTGTCAAGTCGTCTTTGTGGTCTTCATTGCTGACACCTGCGTAGAGGAAACAAAAAAAGAGGGGGATTTGTTGAACAACCAAATCCGTAAAGGAGAAGAAATCTGGCACAGACAGACACAGTAGCTGCTGCACAACATGCAAGTTTGCTGATTCACCTGCAAACTGGTGGAAAATTCCAGAATAATTCTACTACAAGGCTTTCTCCCTAACCCACAAAAGAATTACAGTAGAAAAAGATTGTAATCTTGTTGGAAAGTAGAGCTTATTTCACTGAGTTTTCCGAAGATTTTGCTTGAAGAGCTCAGTCCCAACATTGTCTCTGAGAGCCTGTATTATTTGTGGGCTGAAGACAGCGCTAATGACAGAGTGGCAAACGTCTGAGCAAAAAGTAAAAAGTAAAGTTAAAAAGTAAAGCATTGTTTAATGAACCAAGATAAAAAAAAAGCCTATATCTATAAAAATCACATATCTCTTTTGCTAACACACAGCATAGAGATATTAACTTACTGGAAAAATTATTGATTGAGTCTAATGACTCAGAGATTTAGTCATTAGAACTAAAATCAGCTTTTTTCAGTGAAAATAACATATTAATCAAAATCAAAACCAGCCAGTATGTCCTTGTATGAAATCCAAGGTGAAAAATGAGATGAGTGGTAAAACCACTCTGTGGTTTTTAGTCCTTTGAGAAGAATCCAGCTGACTCCTCGGCCCTCAAAGGTCACGCAACAAAACAGTCCCCATAGTCACCAAACTTTGGTTTTGCTATGAACAAAGCGTCACCCCCCCTCACAACGGAAGGCCAGGCTTATATACACCTTCATGCAGCCAAGGCTGAGGAGAGCTGTGGGCACGGCTGACGCCCGTGCTACGTGTCCAATCCTGGCTCTGCTCTAACACCACAACAGAGTTCTCCAGTCCCATACCGTGATCACATGCTCACAGGGCTGGCTACACATGAGCTGGATTACCCAGCAGTCTGGGATACAGTGGGGGCAGCTGGGGTGGGCGCTTGTGAGGAAAACTCTGTGTGTGTGTGTGTGTGTGTGTGTCTGTGTGTGTGTGTGTGTGTGTGTGTGTGTAAAGGGGGTGGTTTATACAATTCTTTCTATAGGCTTCCAACATGTTTTTCAATTATGACTCACTAACTGTTACATATGCTCAGTTTTTTAAAACCCTATTTTTACCAACTCACAGAGAGACTTAAAGAATAAACCCTTGCAGCACATGTGCCAAACGTTCGTTATGTAAAGTATCAAACACAGAGAGATTGTGCTGAGAAGCTGCTGTGTGTGGATCTGTAAACGAACAGAAACCCATTAGGCCTCATTAGGCCCTGTTCCATAGCACTGTTCTATGAATGGGATGCTCTTTAGCAGGATACTGAGGTGCCATGTGTCTAACGTGGCCCTCTCTGACACCACCGCAATGTGATCAGCGTAAACGTAAACGTGGCGAGGTGAACGGCCAGGTAACTAAACAGTGCAGACATGCTGTGGAGTGACGCTGCATCAGTTTGTGGGCCATTTACTCTGCATCCATCATTGTAAACATTGTCATGTGAAAGGGGAAAGACGAAGGCTCGTAAATTCAAACGACAAGATCTTTTTCTGAGCAAAACGTTGCCAATACATGCTCCCAAATGATTCACCTGCCTCCTGTCGCTCACTACCGCTACAAACCTTTTTTTTTTTTTTTTTTTGCTGTGTTAGAGAGAGGTAGGTGAGAGGAACCCGAGGGAAAGCGTGTCCTTGGGGATGACTCTCTGTCTCACTCTGTCTAACAGGGCTGACAACAGGGTGGACGCAGTCATCCGTGTGTGATTACTGTGCTGTTACATAATACAACAACAGCAACTAGAACCTCCACCTCTCCTTCCCCCTGCTCTAATCAGCCAAAAATCCCTCCTCAATCAGAACAAAGAGTGCCATTGAATGGAATTTGCCTCACCCCCACTACACACGCACACTGTATACATACAGTCTCTCAGATCATGGGTCCAATTAAAGGCCACCTATGTCACCACGGCGACATATTTCTGTGGAAACAAAAACACATGGTACGAGACTGCGGAGTCAGGACCTGTACTTATTCAAGCTCAAATCCACCTGCCAATCAAAATGAGCCACAAAACACATGGTAAGGAGAGAGTGGGCAAGATACTATTTTGGGGTGAATTTCTCTCAAATCCTTCAGTCCCTTTCCTTTTCTTTTCTTTTTTTTTTTTTAAAGTCTTTCTCCTTCCAGAACAGAGCCTTCTAGATGGGACGACATGTGCAATGAACTTCGTGCTCAGCTGAAAATAACCAGGCTCTGGGGAAGCGGAGGGAGGTAAAAGTAGGCTAGAGCTCGCTAAAGAGAGGGCAGAGAGCGTCAGCAGGAGGGGAAGGAACGAGGGAGTGGGCAGAAAAAGAGAAAAAGAGCTTGAACAGGTCAGCTGTTTTTTTTTTTTTTAAGAGAGGTTAGACAGAGGAGTTAAGGAATGGGAAATCCAGCAAAAGAGATTAACAACGATACCTATAATCTCACTAAATCATAACTGACTGTTTATTGGACTTTGAATTCATCTTTATGAAAATGACATGTGTTGGGTGGCCCAGCAGAAAAAGACACTAGCCCACTGTCCCCAAGACCCAAGCTCACGTCTCGGTAGTGGACTTTCCGGCTTGGCAGGTCATCCACGCGAACGCTGGCGGTGTGGGCAGGTGGGAGGTTGGAAGGGGGATTGTCTCCCCACTACTGCAACAGCACCTCCCACTGGTTTGTCAGAACACCAGATTAGTGGCGAATAGATCCAGGGAGCATAGCGTGAACCACTGTGTGTTTTGGCTTCTTAGAAAAATCCTTCACGATTCTGTGAAAAGAACCAGTAAGTGACGCCACAGGGCTCATGGGGTACTCTACACCCTCCCCAGCCAGTGTGGACACCGCACAGGAAACAGGGAATAGAAATAGACAGGGGAGGGAGTTGGTGATGACTAAATTAAGGGGGGAATAAAAGGCAAGAAAACTTAATCTAGGCAAATCATTCAATATCTAGATTCATCAGCAGCACGGAGGCAGCCTATGCCCACGGATGCACGGGCAATGGAGATTCTCAGTTTTAAACAGTATGGTGCAATACAGTGGTAAAATAAAATACGATACCAAATGTATGATCCGTTATATGAGCTTTGACCTCTCAGTTTCAGTTCATCCTCACACAAACACTATAGAAAAAACAGCATTCCACAGTCACAATGCAAGAGTCCTTTTCTGTCTAATGTACAATTCTAAAGGGAAATGAATTTGAGAATGACCAACAAACAGTGAAACAGTTATTACAGGTAGAATACACAATTATTGTCTTCAGACAAAGACATTTCATTCATGTCTTCTAATTGCATGTCTCTTTGGAGGCAAGAAGGTTTTAGAGCAGGAACACAGGAGGAGAGTCAAAGGAGGAGAGTCAAAGGAGGACAGGAAGAGAGCCAGAGGAGAGCAGGAGAGCAGTGATGCAGCAAAAAAGTTTTTGTGCTGAGGCATGCAGGATGGTCAGGCCCTCAGAACACACCACTCACCAACCATTAATCTAAAAGCTTTGCGAACAACCCCTCTCTCTCTCTCTAGCTCTCTCTCTCTCTCTGCATCTTTCTTTCTTTTAGTCTTTCAGATGGAAAAACATGAAAGTACAGCAAGTGAAGTCCTGTGAAATGTATCTGTAATCTGTTGGATTGTGTAATATAAAAAACACAGTTTTGCTTTAGCCCAGATGGGCATTACTTTCTCAGCCAGGCTGAATGACTGACACCAGTGTCTGAGTGTATAGCTCCTCCATTCTGAAAACATCACGCAAAGCACAATTCATATAACCTCAGAAACTCTAAATAAAAATCACTTTGAGATAAGTCTCTATTAATTAAGATCAAAACAACGCGAAAGCACATCAGCTTTGACACAGTTAGACCTGAGGATAATCAGGCACTCTCTATATGTCGGTTTCAAACTATTTACACTCTGTAAAAAGACACTTCTTTGCTAACCATTCACTCATTGCACTTCAGCGAGCTACTGTGGGCCCTGACACTGATCTCATGTCTTCCTCAAATGGACCCAGGCGATTTTCTCAAACCTTGTTCTATTCACAGTCTGAAAATGCCCTGGTCGCTCTGAGGGGAGATCTCTAACGTCCTGGGGGGACGGGGGGACGGGGGGACGGGGGGGGGGGGGGGGGGGGGGGGGGGGGTTGAGGATAGGACTTAGTCTCCCTTAGACTAAGTTTAGTTACAACACAGACACTACAGCTCTCATCCCTGCAGCTGCAGAGGACCGCGGCTGTGCTGGAGAACAGAGTGCCCGCCCCAGAAAATGCACTCGTACGCCTCTAAAAATAGCCCGGTCACAATCAGGCCCGCATACACAAGCATGACGCCCAGCGTCGCATGTTCTAAGAATACCCCTGTTCCCGTTTTTGCTCTCCTCCGTGAGCAGGGAACCTACGGCCACAAAAACCCAGGGGAGTGAGAAGAAGAGATTTAATGAGATTTAATGGGTTGAGATGAGATGATTAAAACTGCATGAAGAATCTACATGTGCGAGTGCGTGTGCCCACACAGCCTGATCCAAACCCCATGCTATGGATCAGGGGCTGCCCAGTCCACGGCACAGGGCCAAACCAGTCGCTCTGATCCATCCCACATGACAAAGACAACCCCCCCCCCCCCCCCGCCCGCCCAACCACTCGGGAAGCAGTGCTGAGGGATGTGACCTGATATCATGCAGACTGTGGGTTTGATTCCCAGGAATAGTGATTCACTGCTAATGTGACCCTGAGAGAGGAACTTAAACCCATGATTACTCCAGAGCTGTGTGGTCTCTGATATAATTATATACAGTCATAATTTTAGTCACTCTGGCACTGATGCCCTCCTGTACAGTGATTGTGTGTGATGTCAAATGTAAACGTGATTTTAACCACTGGCAGGTGGCTTATTAGTCCAAAGCCAAAACATTGTTTTTTGTCACTACTATTTTTGGCATGTCTTAGTAAACAAAAAACAGAACTAGTAGTAACAGTCGTTACTAGTGCTATTGTGAGGATTACAATAGTTTTTTCTACCCTAATTGTGATGTTGGGATGTGTAAATGAATGTGACTGAATGTGATGTTGGGATGAGTTAATGTGTAAATGAATGTGACTGAGTGTGATGTTGGGATGAGTTCATGTGTAAATGAATGTGACTGAGTGTGATGTTGGGATGTATGAATGTGTAAATGAATGTGACTGAATGTGATGTTGGGATGTATGAATGTGTAAATGAATGTGACTGAATGTGATGTTGGGATGAGTTAATGTGTAAATGAATGTGACTGAATGTGATGTTGGGATGAGTTCATGTGTAAATGAATGTGACTGAATGTGATGTTGGGATGAGTTAATGTGTAAATGAATGTGACTGAATGTGATGTTGGGATGAGTTACTGTGTAAATGAATGTGACTGAGTGTGATGTTGGGATGAGTTACTGTGTAAATGAATGTGACTGAATGTGATGTTGGGATGTATGAATGTGTAAATGAATGTGACTGAATGTGATGTTAGGATGTATAAATGTGTAAATAAATGTGACTGAATGTGATGTTGGGATGACTTAATGTGTAAATGAATGTGACTGAATGTGATGTTGGGATGTATGAATGTGTAAATGAATGTGACTGAATGTGATGTTGGGATGAGTTACTGTGTAAATGAATGTGACTGAATGTGTTGAAACTTGTCCTGTATATCATGTAATGGTGAGGACAAGTGGAAAAACTCAGAAACATGTATTTCCCTAATCTGTTTACACCCAGTAAATCTCCAACAATGACATGTGAAGTATGGGTGTATGCTTTGACAACAGACCTAAACTTTAGTAAAAGCAAGTTCACTCTACAGACAAAACATGACATTTCATTTTTCTCTGTGTGGCACCCTGTACCTCTGTTCTCCTCACATCTTACTGCCCTTAGAATAAAGTTTATTTAATGATGAAATACCAGAGGTAGTGATAAAAATGAATTTGACATGATTTACAACTAAATTAAATAATCTTTCCAAAAACTGCAGTACCACAATGTTTTTAAGTCACACTCCTTTCCTTCTTCTTTCTCACTCAATCTCTCTTTCAATCTCTCTCTCTCTCTCACCTAGTCTCTCTTTCAGTCTCTCTCTCTCACCTAGTCTCTCTTTCAATCTCTCAATCACCTAATCTCTCTTTCAATCTCTCTCTTTCTCTTTCTCACCCAATCTCTCTTTAAATCTCTCTCTCTCTTTCTCACCCAATCTCTCCTTCAATCTCTCTCTCTCTCACCTAGTCTCTCTTTCAGTCTTTCTCTTTCTCACCCAATCTCTCTTTCAATCTCTCTCTCTTTCTCACCCAATCTCTCTTTCAATCTCTCTCTCTCTCTCTCTCTCTCTCTCTCACCTAGTCTCTCTTTCAGTCTTTCTCTTTCTCACCCAATCTCTCTTTCAGTCTCTTTCTCTTTCTCTCTCTCACCTAGTCTCTCGTTCAATCTCTCTCTCTAACCTAGTCTCTCTTTCAATCTCTCTCTTTCTCTCTCTCACCTAGTCTCTCTTTCAGTCTTTCTCTTTCTCACCCAATCTCTCTTTCAGTCTCTTTCTCTCTCTCACCTAGTCTCTCGTTCAATCTCTCTCTCACCTAGTCTCTCTTTCAATCTCTCTCTTTCTCTCTCTCACCCAATCTCTCTTTCAATCTCTCTCTTTCTCTCTCTCACCCAATCTCTCTTTCAATCTCTCTCTTTCTCTCTCTCACCCAATCTCTCTTTCAATCTCTCTCTTTCTCTCTCTCACCCAATCTCTCTTTCAATCTCTTTCTCTCTCTAACCCAGTCTCTCTTTCAATCTCTCTCTCTTTCTCTCTCTCACCCAATCTCTCTTTCAATCTCTCTCTTTCTCTCTCTCACCCAATCTCTCTTTCAATCTCTCTCTTTCTCTCTCTCACCCAATCTCTCTTTCAGTCTCTCTCTTTCTCTCTCTCACCCAATCTCTCTTTCAGTCTCTCTCTTTCTCTCTCTCACCCAATCTCTCTTTCAATCTCTTTCTCTCTCTCACCCAATCTCTCTTTCAATCTCTCTTTCTCTCTCTCATTAGCCAATCTCTCTTTCAATCTCTCTCTCTTTCTCTCTAATCAGCTATGGCTCCTCACCGACACAAAGCTTTGTGTTCTGATTGAAATGTTATGAACCAAATGAACATGACACTGTATTTAATGTGAAATTACATGCTAAGCCTATTGAGCTGGTCGGATGCTATTGAAAAATACTTTTGTGTGTACCGTGGATGGCTTTGGTGGAAACAGATGTCCATTATAAATGAATTAGACTCATATTAGACCCATTTAAATTAACCCACAAACAACTGCACTGTACTTTGGACGGAATCCACACAGTCTAATTTCCTATTTACTGTCCTGAGATTAAGCGGCTGACAGAGAAATGACACGGCCCCCACACACAGACATGTGAAGTATGTGTATACACTGCAGTGTCAGAGCAGGCCTCGGTGAAAGGCAGGGCAGTACATTTAGTCTGATTCTGAAAGATGATGAGGTGTGGACACCATGGACCGACACCTGTAACTGAGCAAATGTGTTTAGCTTTGAATGTGTCTATTGTTGTTTTTGGGGAAAATTAAAACTGTGAAAATGTTTTTTGGTCAGTGTTGGGTTGCTATTCTTTACATATGTTACAATGAAAGTCAGCAGAGGGTCTGCAGAATCTACCATACAAGGTGTGTGTGTGTTTGCACGTGTGCGTGTGTGTGTTTCTGCGTGTGTGTGTGTGTGTGTGTGCTTGAGCATGTGTGGGAATGATTGCATCTACATGTGTACATTCCTCATTACATAAAGAATAAAACTTTAGTTGTGAACGCAGTAATCCAGGCCAACTCACAATGTGAATGCCTTATGTCCAACTGTCACAATTTGCATTTCTTACATATAATGGTAAACCTCCTCCATTCAGTGCACCATCCATGGCCCCTGACCCTCCTCAAATGCTCACCACATACTGCATCACACTCAACAAAATATCAGTGTCACATACCAGCAGTAATAGTGTTAAAGCATCTCAACACAGACAACAGGAAGGAACACCAATCACAGTGGAAACTGGTGAAAACAGGCAGACTGCATCCTAACCTCTGAAATCATTACAGATAGTGAGTGTGTGGGTTTCTGCATGGCTGTTTATGTGACTGAGGTGCTCTCTGGCTGAATGATGCCTGATGACTGGCTGAGTGAATAACAGGGAAATGTTGTCTCATCCTCCCACTGGATATGCGTCCCAGTCTTACCAGTGAGATCCCGGTCAAGCAGGAGCTGGACTCAGAAATGTGGGCAGGACAAGCTCAGCTGAACCAGCTCAGCTGCCCCTGCGAACGACTGTGCATCCAAACGCAGGGAAATGCTAATCCTGGCCATGAGCCACTGATCCTCACAGTCATCCTTAAATGTCATCAAAAGACAACAGTTTAGACAGAGCAGCCCACACACCCACATTCCAGCCCCGCCACAGAGCACGGCCGTGTCCCCCAAAGTCTACAAAAAAACCCAAAACCCTACACACATGCTCTCCTGTCTGATCTCTGCTGAAAACTTTTGACCAATTTTCCCTCTAAGAGGCCACAGACTCTGGCCAAAGACACAAGGAAGTCAGTCAAACATTAGCAGAGAAGGTGACAGACAGAGTACAAAGACGGCACACAAAGAGACTCTGAAACGCAGAACATGAAGTTAAATAAACAACTGAAAGAAAGAACAGAGCACCAACAGGGAAAAGGCAGCGAGATCCCAGTGCTACAGCATTTAAGGAAAGAGCAGTAGCAATGCTGATAAGCAAATTCATATACAAATGGATGAGTTTAATCTGTAGATGATAATCTAAAAGATGCAGGACCTGAGTCCTCTTTGGCGTGGGGGTGGATCTTTTATGTAACTGACTGAAAATAGCTCAAGAACTAGAAAACAGAAAAGACATAAAAATATTCCAAATTCTGTCTGATCAGTGCACTGACCTCCTACAATAAGAACAATACTTGAGAAAAAGTCCACTGAGTTTGGTCAGAAATGCTCAGCTGGACACCGCAGATCCAGGTGTCACTGGGTGACTGTGAGACAGCCAGTGAAACGAGATTGATTGTGTCCTTAGAGTTCCTATGTTGTGGACTGATTTAAGTGAACTTAAATTAACTCTGAGGTTTCTGTCCACAGAAGATCACAGGAAATAACCCTGGCAAACTAGGGACTGGAGCAAGATTTTTTCTCTTTTTCCTCTTCTTCTTTTTTTTTTTTTTTTTTGGTATGATAAAAATACAGCAGTACTTTGGAGGGTTGTTGAATCACACAACGTTAAGTGTGGGAGGCAGGGAGGAGGCAGAGAGGCAAACGGAATGTGAGCTCCAAACTTCCCTGTCAGATCCTAATTTTAGCTGTTTGCCATCACTAATACAGGTAACTATCAAACTCAGCTTTAAATATCAGCCTCAGACAGAGTTACACTAGTCCAGGGTTTTAGCTACACATGGAGTGATTTTCTTTCTATAAAACATGTCTAATGAGTCATCCTTACAGTCACATGAGAAAGGGTTCATTGCATTGCCCCAGCTGCTACACGGTAACAGCCATCAGCCCAACTTCTCAGCCAATCACATAAGGGCAAAATCCTGAACTAACTTCCTTCCACATTTTTCACACATTCCAAACAACTGTGCGAAATTATCATTTGAGGGCTGCTGCTGAGTTGGTGTTTAGTAACACCTCTTTTGGCAAGTATATCTGCTTTAACCCTTTTTGCTGTAGCCTGACAAAGACTCCCTCTGTTCTTGCTTCTAGATTTTTCTTCCGTCCTGCTCCTGTTCTTCCTCAGAGAGACTCTTTGGTCTGCCTGAAGTCTCCCAAAAAACTTTCAGTAAAGTCCAAGTCTGAGGCCTGTGATCCCCATTAAATAAAACCTTTGTTTCTCTTTCCTGGATGGGCTTCAAAACTGAGGCATGTTTCACTGATCAGTGATCAGTTAAGAGATCAGGTCTAATGCTGTTGAGGTCAAGTACAGCTGATTGTGGAAAAAAACAGCTTATGGGAGAAAGAGGACAGATTACTGATATTAGGAGATCGACACACTACAGATAAAGTCTGATGAAGTCTGAAAATCACTGGTGATTAATTTAAGTGTAATCTATCGATCCCGTAGGTCTCATGTAGGCCACTTCAACCCAAACACTTCTCAGGTCCTGACAGCTTTGCTTTGCTGGGTTTGGTTTGTAGGCAGGAAAAAATTCTCTCATCACAGTATAAACACTGGCTGCAAAACCAAATTGGAAATGCATTGCAATCAAAACAATTTGTTTGCACAGAGACTCTTATGCACACTTTTCACACACTCACACACACACACACATTCACTCACTCACACACACATTCACACGCACACACACACATTCACACGCACACACACACATTCACACGCACACACACACATTCACTCACACCCATTCATATACACACACACACACACATTCACACGCACACACACCTCTGGATAACAGACATCAGAAACAATTTTCTGCAAGATAAATGTAGGAATATGCTTGAGTCACAACCACGGCAAGAGCTGCTTCCAGTTTATGATGTGTTCCTCAGGAGCATTCCAGTTCAATCTTAACAACATCTTATCAGGAAGAACTACCAATAGAAAGACTGAGTGTTGATTGAGAAATCAGATTTCCTTTTCACTTCCTCATCTGAAACATGAAGACAGCACTGGGGACATTATGGTATGTCCAGAACTGTAAGAGGAGTGCTGTAAAATGACACACTTCAGCCTTCTATGGTTTCATTCATGTGTCGTCCAAGTCATGAGATTACCCTGGGGTTGTTCCTGCAGGTCTTACGCAATGCTGGTCATAAGCAACTAGTTATCAGTGTGATAGCACTACGATAAGAGGCCAGGTCAGTGAGGGTGGTAAGATAAGTCAAAGGAATAATCCACACTACACTACACTACAGTGGCCTTACCACTGAAAATATCACATTTTAACAGGCTCCTTTTGCCTCTGTCTGTGCCAAATAACGTTGTCATGGAGATCACAGAGCTGCATTAATATGTGACTGTAGAGGACGGGAGGGGTGGAGATGAGTACGGGTTGGGATTGGGGTGGTCGATGAACCGAAAAAGACAAGGCTCCATCTCTTGCCCACGCCCGTCACGCCGCGCTCCCCGCCGTTTTTCTGTTTTGTCGCCCGTCACGCCGCGCTCCCGCGCGGTGCCATGATGCATAACACATGAGCTTTCTAATGAATGTGCTGCAGCCTTCGCCTGTTTGAAATGGAGCCAAAAGACAAGGCAACACATTCAGGTGATAACTGTGGCAAAAGAAGATAATGAGTCTCCCACGGTAGCAGTAAAAAGAGGCAGCTGCTTTTCTTCTTTCACTTCTCCACCCTCCCCCCTTCTTCCCTTCTTTCCTCCATCCTTTCCTCCTTGCCTCTGTTCCCTGGTGTGGATTTTATTAAAAGCAATGTGGTTGCAATTAAACTGACTGGGGAGCAGGGTTTCTTCTACAGTCATCTCAGAGTCACATACTGTTGTAGGATTAAGGTGAGAAAGGGACTATTTTTAAGTCTGTGCTGATGCTTTTCAGAAACAGAGGGAGAGGAGGATGGTGCAGGCATCCAGGTTATGAGGAAAAGACAGTAACATTCTTCGTTCTGCATGGACTGTGCTGGCAGTGGTGCAGTGAGCTTCTTTTCAATCACACACACTGCCATATGCTCAATGCTATTCGTCTGTACATTTCACTGCTGAAAGGCAGCGTGAAAAAGGAAATGCAATTCCTCTCTAAACCCTGAAGTCCTTGCGAATGGAAATCTGTGCATCTGATTGAATCTGGTTCATCTTAACGGAACCAAAACCACAATGGAATAACAGAATGGAAAAGATGACCTTCCTTCAGTGAATATTGTGTGGAGTGACAACAGCTGAAGTAGACAGCAACGGGATGGTTGTACCATGGTTACACTACATTTACACTATGATTTTACTATGATTTCACTAGACCTACACAAGGGTTATACGACGACTGAGATCAGTCCATGAACACAGTCATCTGAGAAAGAAAAACACGTGCATGTATTTTTAGAATCAGAGATTACACCCTGAAAAGACCAAAACAGCCCAAAAGCGAAGTGCTAAGAGCTTCAGTGGCACAGGGTTGTCCTGCCTAACAGGTTTTACACATGGACCTGATGTCTGTACCTCACACAGGGAACGATTCAGAGAGTTAGTGGGCTGCTTCTCTGAGCGCATGACAAATTCACACACATCATTAAATCAACCAGCAGTCACTGATAAAACGTTCTCCCTATGAATAAAACTTTATTTGAGTGACATTCTTTGAATCAGTTTACAGCTGACTGGATCGTGATCATAAATGTCTCCATGTCTAAGTTAATGTCCAAATATAATTCAGTATAATATGCATTTAACCTTCACACAGTGAGAGGGTCAATGCCAGACAGGTCATGTTCAGTTATGGGTTTCAAAAGTTTTTCCTCTTCTAGGCCTCCGTGTTGTGTATTTAGTGTTTTTGCGAAGGCGAATACAGGTGCTCAGACTGTATCTACTCCTCACCTCCTAGCCCCCCAGCACCTGTGAGACTTTTCAAAGTACAGCTGTCTCCGCGAGCCGCAGAGATGTGACGGCAGTGTTGGTCCTATCTGTGGGGCAGTTTTCAGGGAATATTACTCACATTGTGTTGCCTGGACAACCACGGCCTCCTGAGTGGCTGAGTCCTCTTACAGCACCTGTGAGGGGTGGAGGGAAAAAACTGGTTTAGCATTACCGCTAAAACCGCAAAGATAATGTAACACAGATACTACAGTGAACAGTGAAACTCCACAGCCTGAAGGAAGAGTTTGATTACATAAAGGCCTTTATACAACACACTGTAATATCCACAGCTGAAAGCTCACATTGGGGAATTTTGGACCAGTGGTTAATGAAATAGTTTACTGAATATTACTGGTGGAGAGATGAAAAACTGCATTCTCACTAGTCAAGTTACAGTACTCAACAGAGTCTCACAGGAGTCCCGGTAACTGTATGAGTGAATAACAGGCCGTGATAAACTACAACTCACAACATGAACCAAACACTCTTCATCTATATTCACCTTCTGCGTGTTTACTCAGCACAGCTTAGACATCAAAGGGCGTAAATCCCACAGCGTTAAGGAAAAAGCCCTAGTGTTCATTTACTCACACTCATAATCAAAATAATGAAAATATGTAAACGAAGCAACAGAAAATATGCAAATGACTCAAAGATTTTTTTTCAAGGTTTGAGAAACAGTGAACAATATGCAAATGACTCAAAGATTTTTTTTCAAGGTTTGAGAAACAGTGAACAAGGAAGGGACAGAGCACTGGGAGCTGGAACAGAGAAGGAGGAAAGAAAAGAGAAGATCACTAAAGCGAGAAGAGGAGGAGAAAGAAAAGAGAGGATCACTAAAGCGAGAAAAGGAGGAGAAAGAAAAGAGAAGATCACTAAAGCCAGAAAAGGAGGAGAAAGAAAAGAGAAGATCACTAAAGCGAGAAGCACAGCCAGCCAAAGCTGTGAAAATGTTGGAGGAAGGAAGACAGATGAAGATGGACGAGAAGGAGAAAGAAGGAGAAAAACTGAAATGCGGGGGGAGGGAGCGAGAGAGAAAAAGAGGAGTGAGGAGGTGAAAAGGAGGCGGAAGGAAAGGACGGCAGAATGACAGAGGTGGTGATGCTTATAGTCGTGCAGTGACGTAAGAAGGGGGGAAAAGAGGGGGGGGGGCTATTTTTAGACTGTGATGGTAGTGACAGCAGGGGGTGGAGTGGGGGCTATTGGCTGTCTGTCTCCTCTTTATTGTGAAATTATAGTGGTGAAAAAGTGCTAGCTGCCTGACAGGAAGGTTGGGCATATTTTCACAGCTTCAGTGTGTGTGTGTCTACATGTTTTCACCACAAATACACCACACGTCTGGGTTTCGCAACTTAACATAGACCCACGCTGTACATAAGAGTGTAAAAGAGCAATGTTTTCTAATTGAGAGTACAGTCGACCATGGGTTACTTACACTGACTCCTGCCAGTTACACAGCACAGACTACATACAGTTAAACTGCTACACCTATATCACCATGGCTATATTAACTCTATTCATACACACAGCACAGACTACATACAGTTAAACCACCACACCTATATCACCATGGCTATATTAACTCTATTCATACACACAGCACAGACTACATACAGTTAAACCGCTACACCTATATCACCATGGCTATATTAACTCCATTCATACACACAGCACAGACTACATACAGTTAAACCACCACACCTATATCACCATGGCTATACTAACTCTATTCATACACACAGCACAGACTACATACAGTTAAACCACCACACCTATATCACCATGGCTATACTAACTCTATTCATACACACAGCACAGACTACATACAGTTAAACCACCACACCTATATCACCATGGCTATACTAACTCTATTCATACACACAGCACAGACTACATACAGTTAAACCACCACACCTATATCACCATGGCTATACTAACTCTATTCATACACACAGCACAGACTACATACAGTTAAACCACCACACCTATATCACCATGGCTATATTAACTCTATTCATACACACAGCACAGACTACATACAGTTAAACCGCTACACCTATATCACCATGGCTATATTAACTCTATTCATACACACAGCACAGACTACATACAGTTAAACCGCTACACCTATATCACCATGGCTATATTAACTCTATTCATACACACAGCACAGACTACATACAGTTAAACCACCACACCTATATCACCATGGCTACATTAACTCTATTCATACACACAGCACAGACTACATACAGTTAAACCACTACACCTATATCACCATGGCTATATTAACTCTATTCATACACACAGCACAGACTACATACAGTTAACCTACACCCATAACTGTCTCAAAGCAGCTTTACAGCGGTTAGTGCCTATTGAGGCCTTTTATGGTTTTGTTTTTGTTTCAAGTTTCTGTTTTTTTTTTGGGGGGGGGGGGGGGGGGGGTGTCAGTCAGTGCACTGCAACTAGGGAAAAAAAGTACTTAAATAAAAATAAGTCAAAGCTCAGGATTCACAGCCAGTGCTCCTGTGTTATGTGTTAAACGGAAGAAAACTGTCGTTTTGTTGTTTGGTTTTACTTATGAGGCTAAATTGCACCAGCATGTTTTAACATGTTCTCAGCAGAAGGCACTTCATATGTACTTGAAAGGAAATTTGCTCTCACATAACAGGAGCTCCATCTTTGAATAAAGCTCACTCTTTTGTGCAAGTCGGGCAATTTGTTTTATTTGAAATCTCTGTCAGTCTTTGTGTCACATCCTAACCCTTCGAATAGTAAACAGTGAAACAGACTGCTCTCTTCAGAGGATAGGGCTTTCATTGGTCCCTGTAAGGGACAGTCTTGTCCAGTGCTTGTCCAGTCTTGTAACTGACATTACTCATCCACTCTTGGCCAAACACCATGTTTATGAGTCTAGGTTGGCCACTATACTAATCACAGATTACTCAGCTTCAAGTTGAATTTTTCCTTAAAAAGGCATTTACTGGTCCTCTCTTTCCCCTGTCTGTCATTCTCTATGCTTCATCTCCCTCTGTCAGTTTTCCTCTTGAGGCTCCACAGTCATGACCTTCTGACCTATGTGTGTACCCCTGTGAAGCGGGATGGGACATCACCAACACCAACTATAAAGTCCTGTCTGGATTTCAGCATTTAGGCAAACTCTTCCTCAAGTGCCCAGTTCTTATGTGCATAAGGTTATGCCCATAGCAAGCAGTTAACGATTTGATGTCTACAGTAGCAGAATTATCATCAGGCGTGCTGACCTTTGCCTTTAATGCTTACGTCGCCCAATGACGCAGCGTCTTTGCATAGCACAATTGCAACCAAAGCCATATTAAAACTGAACACTGTGTTGTTTTATGCCACCGCATTTAAAACTGTAGACACAGGACCCTACATGGGACCTTAGACCTTGCAAAAGCGAAAAATCAGCAAAATCCATCAGCATATAGAAACACTGCGAACGTATACCTCCATTTAAAACTCTTAAGACGGGCTTTCACGGTTCACATTATCCGCTGATTTTACACCCTTAAGAATCATAGGTATTCATTAAGTTTATTTGACATTGCATACATTTAAATGATCAAAATATAGACCCTATATTTCCTATTCTTGACCGCCGTTATGTGATTAAGAAGCGCTGCACAACTGCAGTGAAGTTTTATTCCTATGCCGCGTCTCAAGTGCCGACAGCCACAGACACTGCCGTAGGCGCGCGTTTTGTCAGAAAACTCACTCACTCACTCATTTTCAAAGCCTTAGTAGGGTCGCGGGGCGTACCGAAGCCCGTCCCAGCGTGTAGGGCCCGTCCCATAGGGCGAAAGGCGGGGAAATACCCTGGACAGGTCGTCAATCCACTCAAACACACTCACACACATTCATACCTTGTGGCAATGTAGTGTCTCCAGTTCGCCTAACCTGTATGTCTTTGGACTGTGGGAGGAAAGCGGAGCTCCCGGAGGAAACCCACGCAGACCATGCAATTTCTTAGAACAGTAACCGCATAAACTGTAATTTAACCTATAATGAAGAACACACTAACTTATCACATAACTTAAAAACATTTGTGACTGCCGCTGATAATGAGGTCATAATCTGATAAAACAAAAACTACACGTTAAAGCCCTCTCAGTTTGTTCTCCACTTAGTCATCATGACGAACCTATGATTCTTTCCCCCAAACTACACTTCTCAGTTAATATCATGGCAAAACTAGTATATCGATATTAGATAAACATTCGAGGCCATTTACGGGTGCACTTATGTGGCAACATTTCGTAACGAAATTAAAATAATGGACATTGAATTTCATACGGTATTAAACGCCATAGCAGCAGAGGGAAAGTGGAAAATTGAGAGTAATCCTTTCATTCTGACAGGTAAAGGATGACACAGTTTTCGCTCCAAAATTCGAAGATTTCTCTCTTCTAAAAAATAAAAATAACCAATGGTCTTATGGTCTTCCAGAGAGGAAGATGTCATGAACGAGGGGGGAGGTGTTAAGAAACAGAAGTGGAGGGAGAAAACAGAAGGAAAGAGAGAAAGAAAAGACTGGTGTGACGTCTCCACACACCGGGAAGATCCTTGAGATGACGAACTCAGCCGGTCTTTGAATCGCTGTGAATAAAGCAACCGAGGAGGAGGAGGAGTAGGAGGAAGGGGGGGGTGCAGTCTCGGAATGACGCGGAACATGAGAATAATGTGTAACGACTCCTGACGAGCTCGCGGACGAAGGAAACATAACAGAGGCCGGGGGAAAGGAGGGGGAGCCGGCTATTTTTAGCCCAAGACAAGCCAGCGTCGGTGGTCAGCTGCGGAGAGCAAGGGAGAAACAGGCCAAGAAGTGACAGGAGACAGCGCTTTCGCTTATATTCAACATGAGACCTGAGTCAGTATAACTGTTAGAAACCGCTGCACACAGCAGGTCACCGCCTGTTGACAACGCACGTAAACATACACCAATGGACAATCCCTAAACACCGAATATCAAAGAGGACATGAATGCCAGGAAACAAACCGGCCCCAATACACACGCGCACACACACACATAAAATGTAGGATGCACTTATCAGTGTGTGCCCAGAGCTGTGTGGTTCTACCAATGTGGTCATGAATGTGACTCTATATCTGAGCGTATTTGCATTGTGTGACGTTGTTTTTCAGGCGTTAAAATATCCTACACTGGCCTCCCTGACCAAAAATAATGGACGCATTTAGGGGTTTGACGGCATATCAAATTTCACACCAGGATTGCCATTCTCTCAGTTCAGTTACTGCAAACTCTACAGCCACAACATAAACGAAAGAAGAAGACAAAGAGACAGAGGACGAAGAAGGGGAGAGACTGCATCATTCAGAATTAATTCCATTTTTCATCCCGTCCAAAGACATGAAACCTAGGCATACACATGCGGGTAAACAGGAATGCAAATACACCACACTGGGCCCTCCTTGCGATGTGGCGTTCCAACTGGCAGCACCGATATTCCAGGACACACACCGCTCTGACATACTTCTATTACAGTGACACTTAATTTAGCAGAACCAAACAGTACAGAAACATCAGGGGAGGAAAAGTCTTGAGCAGCACCGACCAGGCCAGCGCCGCGAATGAGAACTTGGCTTCTCTCTGCCAGCAATCGTTGTGAGGTTTGCACACAATACCACAGTAATGATCCGGTTCTCCGTGGATTCCGGACAGTACACTGCCCTGCTGTGAAAAACCAGCTTGTCAACAGCCAGGCCCAATTTCATAAGCTAATATTGTGTATAGGCTACACGCAGTATGTGGCCGTTTTTGGAATGGAGATCGGGTTAGTGATGAACTGAGATCTTCTCGGATTTAACAGATCCAAGAGTGGTTCGAAAGTCTATCAGACAAATGTTTAGCTATCCCCACATTCAGCTAACAATCCAAGTTATCCAAGTTATTGCATTCATTTTCAAGCGCAGGTGTCATGTCTGTCTTGTATACTATGAGATGAGTTTGTGTCTCCCTGTTCTGCGCCTGCAGGGCCGCATCTCTGAAAAGTCACTACACCGTAAAAAGCTCAAATGTATAAATTACAATACTGCAATCCACTTAGAGATGTGGAAAAATACGAAATTACAAAGTCAATGTTTCTCAAAATGTCTGTTCCTAGAGGGAGAAAGAGACATTCATGACATCCCTGAGGTAGAGGAATGTGAGCAGTCTTTCCGGGTTTTTCCATAGGAATGCTACTGATATAGAGCAGTACTTCTTACTGGGCGGGGAGCCAGAGTCCAGTTTTCAAGATGACTTGCAAAAACTTCTGAACACATCCTCCACTCCATGAAAAAGTGTCTGGAAACACCTGTGTTTAGATAGCTACGTATTTTGAATTTTTTAAATATTGTATCACTGTATATTCTAAACAAGAGTAGACTTCACTGGAAACATGCCTTCGACACATGATTTAGCCTTTGGCAGCATCAACAGTACAAACAAACCAATACATTTTAGCAGAGCCACACATTAAAAGTGGAATGAACAAAAACATGTTTTCCTGCCAACTAAACGGATAGAGTTCCTGAATCATGTTTATCAATCACACAGGCATAGAGGCTAAGTGGCGTCATCCAGGAGCAAGGAGACCATCAGAAAAAAATGGTTGTAAGCAACCTGTTCTCAAAACACTTCCTGTTTTGTTCATCTCACACAGGAAGTGATAAGAATCTTAGCACAGTACCTTACCTTTGAGAAGAGGAAACGGAAACACACAGCACAGGCCTTGTGTGCAAGGACAACTTACACACATACAACATTCAGCAAAGAACAATAACCAGCCGCTACACAACACCCAGCTACATTCATTCTGTTCAAAATAACACTGTATACAACCATATGGTGAACTGTATACATTCACATCTTACACTAGCGCTGACTTGCCATGGAATACCCGTATAACTTAACAGTAAAGCGCTGACTGCACATTTAACCTGACAGACTCTAAATTTATAACAAAATCAATCATCAATCCCAAATGTTCAAAACAAGACAGTCTGTCCATGACAGATTTTCTGAGACAAAAGTCCCTTGCAGAGTTGTGTGTCTGTTTTGTGTTTATCCCTCTATCCTGAGGCACTGCATAACAGAAAGAGAGAAAGAGAGAGGGATGATGGTTAGAGGTGAGCGAGCGTTAAGACTCCAGTAGCCGGCCCACACCCCTGTTCCCTTTATCACGTCTCTGTGCCGCAGTCAGTCTGTTCTCCTTCAGGTCAGTTTACTGTGTTACATCTTACATTCAACTCCAAAGAATGGTTTGGAAGCCAATTCCAAAAAAGGAAACCCCATAAATGCCAAAGTTATAAGCAGAGTACATGGATTTAATACGAGGAACAGTACGGGGAGTATTTCTAGTGAGCATGTGCAACAAATGTAGGAGAATACAGGACAGATGAGATACAAACCACACATACCTCCATACAGAGGTTGTATAAAATGAGCTAACTGGAGAAGCAGGAGCCTAAAACTGGAGAATGTGGCTATAAGGATCAAGATGCAGTGTGAAGCTGATCAGTTCTTTGCTAATGGTTGGGGTTGAGTGAAGTGATTAACATCTGTACCTATCTGGTGCTTTGTTTGCATTCCTTACCACTCAAACATGAGAAATGCCAGACACCAGAATGCCAGAATGTAGTAATGTGTGTGTGTGTGTGTGTGTGTGTGTGTGTGTGTGTGTGGGGGGGGGGGGGGGGGTGCGTGTGTGTGAGTGAGTGTGTGTGTGTGTGTTTGCATGCACATCCATTTTACACATTAACTTTAAAAGTAGTTAACCCACTTGTTCTCCTGAGAGTGTGAATATGTGTGGAATGTTCTGGTTTCTTGTACTGTCTTGTATGCAGCCTGCTCTACTTTCGTAACCCCCTCCACCCTGTGCCAGTCCTTTAGTGCACAGACTACTGTCTTTGTGAGTTCATTCAACTTGGGCAAAGGTGAACAAATCCTTCTCACTCAAGAAAAGAGCAAAGGCCTTTGTCTGTAAAACTGAAAGCAAAATTTAAACAATTTTTTTTACAAACATTTATAATCACATCTTAAACTAAGACACTGTAAACAATGGTAGACTGTTCAAACTGCATTACTAAAAACTCAGCTGCGTTTCATGTTTAAACATTTCATGTGGTTCGACTGTGTGTATAATATTAAATCCATGTTCTAAACACCATATGGGGACAGCTGTATTTAGAGCCAGTCTGTTAGTGCTGTTGGGTGTTTGTCTGTGTTACTCTGTGTGGAGCTGGCGTTGGTTATGAGTGTGTGCAGGGAAGGGGAAGTCTAAAAAAATGAGGTGGCAGAAGGCTCAGTGATCGATATCCCGTTTGGGGCGGGGGGGGGGGGGGGGTCTGCGGTTGGTCAGAGCTGCGACTCCATGACCGCTCCTAATAAATCTGAGCCCAGGCTGAGTGTGAGTGGAAACAGGAGTGATGGCACGCTCTACTTTCGTCATTATCACTCCGTATTTCTTTTATTGTTCTGTTGTTTTTATTCCACACAGGTTTAATGATGATGGCATTTGCCTTGTCTCTTTCATTCCCTCTCTGCGTTTCTGTGTGTTTCTCACTATTTAAATGAAAATGAGAGCAACTGTACTATTCATTTTATTTGAAGATATAAACCATTCCATGGGAAATGAGTCCATATATAACCGACAAGTTTTGAAAAACATTTCAGAGGAGGGGAAACAAAATTCCTTCTTTGAGTGTGACTTGCCAGTACCTGTTTCAGAGGAGTGTGGATTTTATCTGTGTGCAGAACAGATATGATCTATAGGAGAGGAAAACACTTCTCTGTAATGTGATTCACATTATAGTGTGTGTGTGTGTGTTTGGTGTGTGTGGAGGGGGGAGGGGTTGAGTGGTGGGCTAACAACCTCATTTAATCTCTTAAATCAACATAAGTAAAAATAATTAAATCCTAATTATTACAAAAATGACATGTCTCAGACAAACCTGTAGGCCCTCATGAAAGGCTTAAAATTGAAGAGCCCAGTGAAGTTTAGATGGTTCAGAGCCCTGAAATGAGATATATTCATTCTCCTGACCCACTCAGACACAGTAAAAAAAACATCTAAGCAGGGCTGGGTCTGGACTGGGTTTGGATACCAGATTTCCTGTTGAAAATGAGATGCTGTGGGATGTGGCAGTGGAAACATGATTGAAGATTGCCATCCCTCTGGTTCATACAGGCTTCCACAGCCAATGACTGAGTCAATTACAGAGAAAGTCCACCATGAAAAGCTACAGTTCTCCTGACAGACCAGGTTTCTCCTCACAGTGTAGGATCAAGTGGTACAACCAAAAATCTGTATCTTGCCACACCAAGCAATAATATTAGGGCAAATATAAAGATTACAAGTTATTTTCCCAGTTTTGTCATTTCCATTATGACTCTCATTAACAACAGAAATGATCCATTTGTTTACGAGGAGACCAACAGCATCTCTGAGCAGGATTCCACCGAAGCACCTAAGCTGAAGACCTCCGGAGCCCAGCTCTGAGCGGCTGCTGTAGTTCTGGCTTTAATCACATGGTAGAGTCTAACACTTTTGGTCCATTGGAGTTAAGCGTGTGTGTGAATATGACCTGCAGTAGCATCGTCAGTGTGACTCCAACATCTGGCTAGTGAACAAGAGAGAGGCATCCTGACATCATGTGACATAAGGCTTTTTGGTTTGATGAAAAAGACCTGTGTACAATGACTCATTCATTCAAACATTCAGTGCACTGTCACATGGAAGTTAAAATTCACCTGCAAAAGGCTGATATGTACGTGAAAAATCCCATCATGCCTGAGATGCTCCTGACAGTTACAGGTCACTGAGAAAATCATCTGACTTGCCACAAACTACTTTTCTATCTAATGATCATCTTTTATTAATGGAAAGGTTTCACCGTCAGAGGAGAACTAAACTAGATCATCTCAGACGTTCCCTTGACACAGAAATGATGTTATTTTTGTGACAGCTATAAAGCCATATAGGCAAAATGCAGAACGTGTCAAACCAGCAGGACACACTCAAACATGGAAAGAGTGATGAGAGACATAACTGAGAAATTTGTGTGATGTGAACCACGTTAGCAGACTGCTCACTGAACTGTATATCTCCTCATTCATCTACACTTAAACAATGCAATAGAGGAACGCCAAACGCCACTCCTCAGATGCCTTTTTGTATTTCCCACAAAAAAACCCAACTCTCTTTCATGCTATTGATGTAACTACATTAACCAGAATTTTGACATGAACTTTAACATTAACCAGGACCTTCTGGAGTAAAATAAAAGCTTTACGTAACCCTGAACAATGGAACTAAGACACACACACACACACACAACTAAACGTGGGTGAGCAGACACACCCACACACACACACATCTTCAGTATGTTTGTCTTTGAGTTCTGTTCATTTTTTATAGGCTTTGTGTTTTTTTTCCACTGGGGTAAAAGTCCGCAGAGGAACTAGTGGAGGCCAGTGACCTCAACACACAAAAGCATGGAGCTCAGAGCCCTGGTAAATCAGAGGCAATGCATCAGGTAGAAATGTCTACAAGCATGTCCTGGTCCTTGGCCGAAGCATGCTTGAGAAGGAAGCATACACACAGCTGTGCACTGTCCACTGGACATGAATCCATTTTCATAATACTGACTAGACAGCCCAGCTCCACATTGACATTTCTGCAACGTCATTGCATAACTGCATAACATCCACACAGACGGACTAAAGCAGAAATATCCCTGTGCCTTCAACAGGATGTATGTGATCAGGACAAATGTGTGTCAGACTGGGTCTGGGTAAGTGGTAAAAACACTTGGATAAAAAAGCTGAGAAATATGTATTATTGAAACTATTAAAAAGCAAGCAAAACACAGGTCTGTGTGCCATTACAGAGAGAACCTATCAGGAGCTGCAAGCCCCAGGGCTGACAACTGACTCAACCAGTGCTAACAGGCGTGGTTGACTTCATCAACCTATTGTGTAAGATGTTTATTCTGCAAACAGTACACTGTCAATAGAGGGAATAATGCGAACGTTGTTGCACAGAAAGGAAAAATCGACATCTTCATAAACATCTATAAAGACATCTAAATAACTATTGGGGATCAAATGCACTTTTGGATCACTTTCATGTGATTTATTTATTTATTTATATATTTGATTTTAATTCAAAAGAATCATACTTATCGTCATCTTCTTGTAGGAATCGCCATTGCAGTCTAGCATAAAATTCTTATGAAAACCGAGAGCAAAGAGCATTACCCTGACAATGGGCGACCAAACAGTCGGATTGTTGAAGAAGCTAACAGGTTTGACAGCTGGAGCTGAAGAAATATTTTCCAAAAGCTGGATGAATGAATTAACACACTGCCTGCTCTCTTTATGATCATTTCAACATGGTTTCAATTGCAACAAATCTGGTGAAATACGGGTGTTTGAAAGAAAAGGACCTGATTATTAGCGTTGTTGCATTAGGGTTAAAACTTATACATTCCTGCTCTTATCAAGATGTGCAGACAATACATTTGGTTACGTCACGTAATTACGCGTGACAAGCGTACCTCTTTCAAGTTACATAGCTCTCTGTTGACGTTTCCGTGACATATATTGGGTCCTGATATTCGCACGGTGAAAAAAAAAACAGTCATAAGATTGCACAAAGATGAATTGTAGCACATGATGTACTGAATCAAGTCAGTTCGACGCTGCAATTTTGTGACAATGTAGCAATCCGTGTGCACAGAAGACATTATATGACATCAATTCACCGACTTCTCCCTGAGACGAGGTGTTGCACGGCCTGAATGAGGTTGATTAGCTGATTAGCTGACCAACAACAAATTATACGCATTAAATTGTTAACAGATTAACAAGAACAACTTTAACCGTTTTCCAGCTTTACGCAATGACCCCAAGTAAACCAAACTCTCCATCACGTCAGTTTCCTAGCAACATCGCAGCATAGTAATCAGGGATTGGTTTGCAATGACCATCACAGATCATCCAACCTTAAAGAAGGAAATGTGGGCAAATAGATGCACTTACCGATGATGAGAGTGGCTTCGCGGCAAGCAGTGCTGCCCTGTTTTTCACAATTCAAAATTCATACAACGCAGGTGATAAGACCGAAAAGTTCCCACGTCTTGCGAGGTAATGCGGTAACCACGTAATGGAAATAATGTCTCGTTTCTCAGTTACTACTACTGAAGTATTATAAGTTGAGTAGATTCCACAATAGAAATGTTTGGACTGTACCTCTCTGCACTGCTTCTCATATCAGGGTTTGTCCATACTCGAAACGTCAAGCTTAGATGAAATGGCATGTAACATTTTGAGAAGAACGCAACACAGGCACAGAATCCTCACGTTGTGACAGCCAATCGCGGAGCGATGTAGTAGTATGCCCTTGACTTCATTACATCCGTGTTGTAGATTTGAAATTCAATTTGCGTGTGTCGAATTCCTCTTTGCGATGACTGAGACAGCGGTGACTGCGTTCTCACGTATCCTTCGTGTTTCAGTCAAGCTAAGAGACTGACGAGGGCGTTGAATCCTCGCCATCCTAAAAAGTGACTAACTTGTCCCGCCTGTTTTTGCTCGCTGCGAACGAGACCCTTTCTGAATCGATTTGGCTTCAGTGTGGCTTCCTCCAGCAAACGACCCGAGTCGAATGTAAAGCCCCGCCTCCTAGCGACATGGGCAACATTATAAGGATAGCTACCACACAGCAGACAGTAGACTACTCAAATATGAATCTGCCTGTCATTATAAAGCCGGGTTTGCGAAGAGAGTGGCACAATAGGGAGGGCCGTTCTGGATTCAACCAATTCATTAATTTTAGCAGGAGGTTATGCAGCGTGGCCTAAACGATGTTGCACGGTGCCTCTGTTGTCAAGCTGATGTGGTGGAATGTAAAAAAAAAAAAACACACGGTGAGAATAGAGTAATGCTTAAGATTTTTTTAACTGATAAACAGAGGCATTCCGAGAATAATATCTTGTTTACAGACACGGAAAAGGTGAAAGGCACTTCAAGGCAGAATGGAGTGCAAGGAGCATCTAGCCCAAAAGCATACATGATATCCTTGTTTTAGCAAAACTATGCTTTATGAGATTCTGCATTCAGATATTCCTATGATTAATCATAATGCGAACTATTGATTCCATGTTGCGCTGTCAGTCCCTTAAAATGTTTTTGTGCTATTTTTTTTAAACGGTATTCATAGTGCTTACAGTAAACAGTTCATTCACCCTGAAAGCCCTGGTATCTTCTCTCAACCAGGAGTCGCCAGTTAACTGTATCACACCCACTAATCTCCATAATAACAACACTCACTCTCTACTACCATCTGCAGACTAGCATTGATAACAATGAGATTTACCTCATTTGTGGTTAAAACCAATCCTAAACAAACCAGTCCTGGTTATCTCTGTTTCTGAAAAACTGTCTTGCAAGGAATTAACAAACTAGATTATTCATCTGTCAGAATGCAAATTGCAAACTACCATAGATCAGCAAAAACCATTTTGTTGAACATTTGTTTTGGAATGCCATTTCTGCATTTTTGGGCTTATTTCAGTCTATGATATTGAAATAATGTTTGATTTTAGTCAGCGCACTCTTTTTTACCCCACAGTAAAGGAGATACCATTGAGGTTGTTGTTGTTGTTATTATTATTATTTTTTTTTTATCATATGTACAAAAGTTTCTGTGGAACTTAATTAACAATTTTAAGTGTAGTTTTTGTTAAACACTGGAGTAACAGATGGCATTTGGGGGAATGTTGGGTAAATGATAACACGAAAATAATGTAGATATATAAAATGATAAGAAATTGCTGAGGACTGATTTTTCTATCGCACAAAAAAAAAGTATCAAACTTACAAATAGTACTCATTCTCTGTTTCTTATTTCACTGACAACCTACAAAAGATGAAACCAGCAGGAATTCACAGAAAACAGTGCTTGTCGTTGAGGATGTAGGTCTTTAATCAGATTATATTTGTCTAATTGTTTGTGGTGCCACTAAGTGAGTAAGAAATGCTTCCTGGACAAGGCAGTGCCTCTCCCATGCAAACACTGAAAAACCGGTTTCATCTTTCATGTTTTCATCTACTCCATGCTTCGTTATTGTAATGTCCTTCTAACTGACGGCCCCACCAAAACCCACTTCAGATGGTTTCAAGTGCAGCACAATACATCACCACCCACAATCCATCAAGACAAATATCCACCCTGTGTTCTTCAGCCTGCGCTGGTTCCCTGATGTCAGGACTTCAAAGTCTGCCTGCTGTCTGCCTGTTTAGCTACAATAAATTCCAGGGGCAGCCCCATGTGTGTGTCTGAGACCTCTTAAATTGCATGTCAAACACTGGGCCCCTCCCAGTTTCTCCAGTCCATCTGCAGACGCTGAAAGAAAAGCACTTTGTCTGCAGGGTTCCTGTAGCTACGCAATGTTTCATACCTGCATCCATCAGGTAAGCATCACCTGTCAGCTTCTTCCAAACCAAACCTTAGAACCACAGGGAAACACTTAAACACTCAGTTGGCCCAGCTTCCCCATGTAAGTCTCAGTTTTGTCTTCCTTCTTCTCGCTGCCACCTTTTTGTGTTAATACTTTTTTTTTTTTTTTAGTTTTGGTATAAAACTTTTTAAACGTTTATAATATTTTGAACACACTGTTCAATGTTTGGGGAGTCTGTATTTTTAAACAAGAACAAATATATTTATGAGTAAGTACAATCTTGGAGATGCAGTGTATTAACTGCTGGCTATATAATAATATATATAATTATGTATATATATAATTTGATGGGCAAATTCAAGAGGTAATATTGGATGAAATAATAAAAACAAGAGAGAAAACACCCGTTAGCATGTAAAGCGTCCTTAATTTAAGTAAATGAAATTTCATATGTGTTGTACATAGTTGTTTCATAACGTTTAGGGGCCCCAGACAGACGTCTCCTGTTTAGAATGGATCAAAAGTTAATATTACAAAAGGATAAGTGTCTAGAAACATTCAGACAAAACTGATGAGTGGGGTAAAAACAGTGCTTAAATTCACGTCGAAATGCCTTTGTCTTAAGCCCTCCTGCTACACCCCCATACACAGCTGCCACGACTTCATGAAATGTAGCGTTAAAGTCCTCTTTTTCAAACCAGAAGGTGGCAGTAAAGAGTCACAAAACCAAATTCCATTGTAGTAAAACGTCAAAGAAGAAGAGGAAGACGGGCATTGGTGGCCAAGGTGGGTTTGTCATGATGATTTTGCCAGTTTGGGTCAAATTTGTGAGGTTGCGTAATCTAGGACCAGGTGCAAATACCTTAAAGGTTAATTTTTTAAAATCCATATGTCTAATTAATTAACTGTGTCAAACGTTTTTTCTCATGGAAGTATGTAGCCTGGTTGTTTCGTCAGGAGATTATTGATTACATAGCACACCTGGCTTTTCTGTTGTCCTGTCTGGCTGTAAACAAAGCTTCGTCTATAAACTTGAACCAAATGTTTTCTTCAGCTTCATGTTGCTGTGTACGAGATGTACAGGAGAACCGTAGAAGATGTCCTTTCTGTCATTCGTCCACCCTGTTTTGAGCATGGCGAGGAGACTGTTACAGGGTGGAATATGTCACGGACAGTTTGAATGTTATCCCAGGCTACCTGGGGGGTGGCCGTTGATCCGTACTGTTGGAAAGAAAGACTTTATTGACTTACCGACTTTGAATGAGGACGACCTAGAAGAACAATTCGTCCGTGGTTCTGGCCCGGGTGGACAAGCCACTAACAAAACCAGCAACTGTGTGGTACTCAGGCATATCCCAACAGGGATTGTGGTAAAGGTAAGGATGTAAATAACTAGTAGTAGTATTGGTGCTGTTGTTGTTTGCTTGCTTTAACTAAAAGACTCCTGCAAGTCCTAGTCTAAAAAAAACCTGAGTGTCAGTCATTTTTAGCTTTACCTTTTTGCTCTCTCTCAAGTTTTAAGTGACTGTTAATCTAAGGAGAGCACATTTCCTGGCTCCATGCATGTTAATCAGTTGGAGTTGTCATTCCACTCTTGTAGTGTCATCAGACCCGCTCACTGGAGCTGAACAGAAAACGAGCACGGGAGATCATGAGAGAGAAACTGGATGTCGAATACAAAGGGGAGGAGAGTGAAGTTCTGAAAAAGAGAAAGGATGCCATACAGCGAAAACAAGAGAAACGGAGAAGAGCCAGTGAGAACCTGGAAAAGAAGAGACAGTTTAAGGAAATGCTCTCTGCTGAATCAAAGCCAAACCAGGACACTGGCTGAAATCAGGACATTTATGCTTTGACCACGGGAGGGTCTTTTTTCTGCTTCATGTTCATTGCATGATGTCATGATCTGTAGGACCAAACAAAAGGTCCTCATACAGCTCTGACTGACATGGATGTGCAGGAGTGCTGTAATAAAGGCAGAGAAAATACAGAGTCATTTGTATGTCACGTTTTTCAGGCTCTCCTCTAAAGCTTAATGTGGCTCATATCAAGTGGACTTCCTGTTTGTATAATTGTGTTGAGCACAAATTTTGGCCTCCATCCACGTTAGTGTCTGATGCACTCTTGTTTTTGTGAGAGAAAAGACTGCCTATTTGACACAGGTAACAGTGAATTTATTGGTGACATAACCTACAAACTCTTCAACTCAATACAAAGGCAACTCTTTAATCCCACTGACAGGATAAACACTGCCAGCAGAGGCAGGTTCCCAGTGAGGGGTGGGCAGGGCATCATCAGACAACCTGCTGAAGGCTGCTCATTGCCTCCCTGTCTCTCCTTCCACCAGTAAAAACCGGCAGCTGGTATCAGCTCCAATATGGTAACGTCTACCAGGGACTGGAAGGTAGAGAAATGTCTGCATTCTGCATATCAACATGATGTCCACCAAGGGTTTAGGAAAATGAATCAGCTTTGTTAGGAAAGGCTTAGAGCAAAAGTCTTTACACACAATGTTACATGATGGGAGTAGGGCTTCCTACCCCTCAGCTAAGACAAGATAAATCTTTTTGCATTACTTGGACTCTCATCTCAAAATTTAAAAGAAATAGGAGTTAATTTCAGTTGCAAATCAAAATCCAAAATCAGTCTCTTCATCGGTATGGAGCACAATTGTTTAAAAATGTGGGCATTCTCCATGATATACTTGAAAATATGATTTATTTATTACACAGAGTAATACAAACAACAATGCACCAGGTTTAGGATAACTGATGCATTTTCAGTGTGTTTGGCACTATCTTTTTTTTTTTTTTTTTTTTTGCATTTTAAAGGATCCTAAAGTCATGCAGTTTTAACTAACAAAAGGGCATTAAAATGTAACATGCAAAGTTTGCCTTTTAAACATTTTAGAAGCACTAGAGAAATTACAATATTCCCAAATGGGAACATAAAAAAATTCAGGAAGTTCCTGTCAAGTACAACTCAGACTCTCTCCCTTTTCTTCTCCATGTCCTGCTACATTGTTCAACTCTTTTTAAAGTACACTGCCCATAGAAAGTCAACACCCCCTTTTATAAAGATTATTTCCGTCGCCTTTTAGCCTGGAACTAAAATTGCATTCATTTTTTTGCTTATTCAACCCTACAAGTTCAAAACAACCAGGGAAAAAAAAACATACAAATTGAAACAGCTTGGCCGAACCAGATTCTAAGAAACACTTAGAATTATATCTGAGAGAATTTAGAATCACTCGGAAAATATCGCACTGAGGTGGCAGAGAGCTATCAAAAGAACCAACCTGATGTAACTGCTGTAAACGCTGATTAACCTGCTGTAACTGCTGTAAACGCTGATTAACTCATACTTGGCCACATGTACTCAAGTATTCACTCACGGTTATCGTTTGCTGATCTCAGATGTCCAGGGTAAAATTTGTTCCCCTATAAAAATGGGAGTAGTGTATGTGTTTGTGTGCATTTGTGTAACTGAAATAAAGTTCTCATTCAAATTCACAGAGAGGGATGTGGACTGTCCAGAGGCACTGCGCTTTCTCTTAAGGCCCTTAGAATGGAAAGGGCAATGATCTTTTCACAGAAGCTACGGTGCTGGAGAGAGCCTCTTCACTGGGTGGCGTAGGACTGCGGGTGGAATAAGTTTGAGTCGGACAGGTTTATCTGTTAGGACCTGGCATTTCGCTCCGTTTCTGCCAAGCACTCACGCACCAGACCCCTGGCATGAATGATGCCTGGAAACAACAAAGATATAATACAGGTTTTACATTTGACTATATACTTGAATGCATTGTTTTCTAGGTATTGTGATAGTAAATTACTAATAGCAGCAGCTAACACTGACAAAACTGAACATTTTTAAAAACCCCATTCAGAATTCAGAATGTTTTCTTAGGGTTAAAAATGTCTCCCAAAACTATACAAAGCCTAGAAACAACAGCCTCATATTCTCTCAGAGGATAAAGATTATTCACAGAAGACCCAGACTGTGGAATCTACAGACTGTTCATCCCTTCGGAGTTCCCACCTCTCTTTAGTCTCTCCATCGCAGTCTTGCTGCCAGCATACGTCGGCCTGATTTCTTTACCCAGCTCTTCAATAATGGCTAAAAGCTCGGCATATTTGTTCTGGGGCACTTGTGTTCCGCTAGTTCCCTGTCAACAAACAGCAGATCAAACATTCACATACAAATTTCATCCAAATGACACTTTGAATAACTGTTTATAGGTGTTTGCAGTAGTTGTACGAAGTCCTAAAACTTAAAGGCCTCTTGTTTAAATTTCTTGTTTATATAATTAAGTGTACACTTACCTGTGGGAAACCCAGGGATGGTGGTCCAAAGTCATTCACAACCGGCCTGTAAGACTGCAGTGTGGCTAGGCTTGGGGACTGAGAATGGGCAGTTCCAGCTGTTTCATTAAAAAACAAAAGTAAAGCAAAATAAAGTTCAAACATTTTCTTTACAAACCAATTACCCAAAGCCCCCTAAAACCTGAGTAGGACCATGTGTGGGTTTTTGCTTTTTTCCCCCCCTCAGTCCACCGTGGACGTTAACAACCTCCTTAAATTCCACAGAACATGCAGTTCGCCGTTGTAAACGCTGGGTGTCATCAAAGGGTCAAAGAATGTTCTTCACCCAGATCAATCATTAGCCTTGGGGGGAGACAATCATGGAGGAAGCTGAACCACTGAATTAAGCAGCCAAATGATATATTTTAATACGTCCTAACCATACCCATCCGGACAATGCGGACGACGGACGCGTTACTTTAGGTTTCGCGCGATCGTTAAACTTTCGCTCTCTTAAGTTCATCGCCGTGATGAGAAGAGAAAGCGTTTTATGATTAGTAATAATGGCGGATATGAATCAGCGCGCAGGATCTGACCCTATATATGTAACTGGACAAAAACTACAGACACGGGCTTTCCCCAGGTATTCGTTACAACATCGAATTTTGCATTCGGATAAAATACGAGATATAGTGTAAACTAATCGCTGTTTTTACCATACCTTGGTTCACTGAAGTTCCCGGAACATGCTGATGGAGGTTCGGTTTGTAAGACATTCCCAGAGACATTATAAATTGAAGAATTTCAAACGTCCTAAAATCAGTGAAGCGTCCCTGTCTCCCTCCGACACTTTTTGTTTACAGCAGAGCAGCACCGGCAAATATGGCCGTCACTTCATATTGACACCCACAATGCAATATATCATCACAATGGGGAATTCACGGTTTTTTGACCCAAAAAGCCCCTTTTGATTTTAAAGGTAATAATCGACCCAGATCACCATAAAATCCATTAAAACATTATCCACACTTTAAGATGAAGTTAATTATGTCAGATTATACATATCGGGAGTCATGAAATGTATACGTACGAGAAAGTTTGAAAGGCACAAAGCAGGCTATATAACCACGAAAGTAAAGCACCCAATGAAACCACATGCACATGTAGTAGTGAAACAAAGTTGAATACTATCACTCCCTTTATGAAACAACGAACTATATTTTACAGATTACGAATAAGGCACGTGATTGCACTAATCAGATTATTTGGTGGCCATAAAGATGGTAACGTAAAAAAGACAACGACTGTTTCTGATTAACCGTAAACAGCAGTGCTCATTTTAGTCTTAATAGTAACGAGAGATCATTATACAGTATATTTCACTCGCCGGTCTCTCAGGACTTGTGGATTTGTATCACTGTGTGTGGGTTTGTAATAAAGAAAGAAAAATACAGGACCGATATCTTGGATGGGATAGCCTATTTCGAGTAAAACCGTCAAAGTGTTTGACGGTGATTCCACATAGTAATGTATCGTAACTCAGCAGAGACTGTAACAAAGACTCGTGCCACTGCCAGGTTCTTCCTCTGTCTTTTTCCTCTTGGGGCACTCGATTGTCCATATGCTCTCTGAGAAAAACGTTTCGCTCGGAAAAGCACAGATTCTATCGGAATTCATTTCCTGAACTGTACCCCTGAATACTAGTTAAGTTAAGCCACTAGTAAATGCGTGAAGGATTCATATTTATATGCCACAACAGGCTACGTTGAACGCGATCGATTGTGTTCTATGTTAGTTGATATCAAAACAATGGGAAACAATAATTAGCCTGCTGTTTACTGAAACACAAGATATTTACATGGGTATACCTTGTCGGCAGAGTATTACACTTACAATCTTACGTAGGTTCTTAGAGTAGCCTATAGTTCGTTAGAAACACGCAAACAGACCAAAATACTTGAGGACTTCATTTCACGCCATGAAATCAAAATTTCGTGGCCAGTGTTAACACACGGGTGTGGGAGACAAGTATCAATTAGACATTATTGACCAAATTTATAAGCCACTGGCAGACGCTTTTTCGTAATTTTAAGACAAAGATCAACATTTTCCGGCTCCCATTCATTTAATCTTATGAAACTGTTACGCTACGTACAGTAGCCAAAATACTACGTCAATCAGTCACTCGGCAAATTCACTACTTTGCAGCGGTTTAAGTTTCAGGAAATTAAAAAGTTTGTCGCAGTTTTCTATTTGTTTCTTTGTTTCGTTAGTAATGTTGAATTGAAACATCCTCAACAGCTCTTAAGTCGTTTCAGTGGAGTGCACTTCCCCAGGGTCAACCATTGGGGGACAGTTGTTTTCCTGCAGCGACAACGATTGATTTCAATTCATGGGCGGTGTCATTGTTGTGTTACGTATGTCCAAGGGCCAATCATAAATTGCAGCTTCCGATTAGTAACCAATGAATGGCATGGTATATTTTTTAAAAACAATCATATGGTTGTAGGTCGACAAAACTAAGGAATCTTCTTTTGTAGCATGAGAAATGTCCAGACAAGTGACTGATCATAAATTGGAAAAATAGCTTTTGTTTCGCCACGCGTGAGTGCACTACTGTGTTGTGGGTAGTTGAAAATGGCAAAAGGTAAGGTCAAGCCACGAAGCACAGTATCTCCACTCCCACTGCTGTTTGCCGTTGTGTTTGAACTTTACAAAAAGGAACGAACTATTAATGCCAGCTGAGTTATTTGTATTTTCCTAAGAACCTGTACCTGTAAGCTGTATTAATATCAGCTCTCCATTTTACATATTTTGTTCATGTATATGTTTCTGTTTAAGTCAAAGGCGACATTTATGAATAATCGTGTGAGCAAATATTTTTGAGCAGCAGATGAAGTACGGTTCTGCTTTGTCTTCAGCAAACTAAAGGATCATTATGATTTTCCAAAGTAACGTAACGTGGCTCGCGCGTTGTAGCAAATAAAGAACTAGCGCAGTGTCAGCATAAACAGATCCCTTTAAACTTTAAAATTCGTTGAAGACTGTTCATAAAGAAAACCCTGTCAAGTGACCTGAAAGTTTCTTTTGCACTGTCCCAGGGAAGAATAAAACAAGGACTGCCGAGCCTAAAGTAGAAGAGACTTGTACCAGTAAAGTTGAGAAGGAGACCAAAGAAAATAAACATGAGATGGATACGGTAAGATGGGCGTTTTTTATAATTCGCGTGACAGTCGCTAGCGATGCTCCGCTGTTACGGCGAGATGACTGTTATGACTTAAAACTATCTCCTCAAAGTTGCCATGTTTCAGCGTTATTTTGACAACGACCGACTTTGTGTTCATTGCGATTGCAGCCATGCCAGGGGCAAACAACTGTAACTGTTCCCCTAAGCCAAAGTAAACCTCGTCGCGAAACTCCCCTTGTTCCTATCCAAGAGGAAAATTCTACATCATGCTCTGTGCCGAGTGAGACCAATAAGCAGGGTGAAGGTAATATTATTTATTGAGAGTTGTACTGATTTTTCAGGGCCTCCTTGTAGTCTGTGTGGGATGTAGACTACGTTGCATGTTGTTTAAATCATACACAACATGTTGCCCAGATACAGCACTGTTGTTTACCATAAACTTGAGCTTTGAAAGTCAGCCATTCCTACTTAATGGATACCAGCACTGCAAGAATTTCCTGTGTGCGTGAATGCAAACAGTGTACACTGACAGACGTCTCATGACACCACTTAATTGTGCTCCTGGGAGTCCATTGTGTACTGGAAATACGTTATACCTAGACAGTGCTGCTCTTGCATTTGCACGGCTGTTTAAACTGCTGTTTATCGTTCATTTGTTTTGTTGTAACCGCTTAATTTAATAAACAGGGAGTAAATGGGTGAAACATGACTAAGTCATGAAACTGTGTGTATGGGAATAGAGAAACAGATATTGGTTTGAAGTTAGTATTTTATTCACCGAGACGAATATTTGACGAATGTTATATAATTACTGTGTTACCTTATCAACGGTTGGTTGTCAGTTTTTAGAAGGAACGAAATGTTGTCATTTAGATTTCACGGACATGTGTACATTAAATTACATTTCATTAGCATTAGTGCTGATTTACTGCACCCCTCGGAAACGTAATGCTGGACTCCACAAGTTCTGTAATATTACTGCCACACCAAAGCCACCTGATCTGCATGATAAAATAATACATTCAGAGTGCAGAATGGGACGTATTACAAGAGTAACTTGTAGGCTGTTGTGAGACCTCTGTGGTGTGCTTTGTGTTTAACTGTAGAGAGCATTGTACTGGATACTCACACCAGTCTTGGCTTCACTGGTGATCTTTTTCCTCCACCCTTAGTGAAACCAAATGATGGTATCCCAGAATTAGGTCCAACTCAACAAGACAATGCTGCTCTGCAAAACTCTTCTCCTGGTCCCAAACAGAAGACTGATCAGCCCCTCAACATTAATGCTGCCTCCAATGCAGCCACTCCAAACAAACCTGACAGAGCGCTTCAAATCAGAGGGAAAGGCAGAGGAAACAAGTCAGTGCAGAAAAAGTATGTTTCCATGTCTGTCTAGAAACCACAGTGCACGTGTAATGCATTTATCTCAACAGAAGTCCAGATCATCAGATAAGAGTTGTAAGAAGTGACTGTATTGAGTCATACAGTGAACCACCATGGCAACAGTGAAGAAAAGTGTGACTTGGCATTTCTGCAAGATAGCTTTTGACCGTCTTTGTTTAATACCATAACTTCAAAGGAACTTTTCCATGTGAAAACCAGTGCCTGCCTCACATTTGTATTTGTTTGTTTTCCAGAGTGGAAAACAAAGATTCCCAGACCAACCGAAAGCTCACTGATTATTATCCCATTCGACGGAGCTCTAGGAAAAGCAAAGAAGAACTGAAGGTAGGAAAAACTATGATGAGATCTAATGCGCTTTGAAATTAACCAGTGAATTTGCTAAAATATGTTTTGTTTTGTTTTTTCTCAACACACAAAATCAAGAAGGATGCTGTCTGAGTACTATGCTGTAAAATACCACTATGTCATTCCAAGATATTAAGCTTTTTGTCATCATGGAAATATTTTGAAAAAGCTGAATAGAGGAAGCTCTGACTGTCCACTTCTCTACCATTTAATTGTAGAAACAACCTGCCATTTTTAAACAGAAACTGTCTTTAATGTAAATAGTTTGAAATCGAATACATGTTAGTATCAGTGTTGGATGATGGTGGTTTACAGGGAGATAACCAGTTTTATTAGCATGGCTTCAGCTGGGTCAGCTCTTACGGAGATGGTTTGTCTTAATGTCTGGGACAGTGTTTTGTTGAAACCTGAAAGAAGCTCTGATGTTTGTCCACAGAATGAGGAACAGCAGCACATTAATGACCTGATCACAAATGGCATTGAGGAAGGACTGAAGGTATGAACTAAAATAGTATGCGTCATTTATTTGGTCCAATTTTGACATTTTCCATTTTACATAAAATAAATAACAAAAATCTGATAACACAGGTGAAGGACATCGAGGGGAAAGGCAGAGGGGTGTTTGCAGACAGGCCGTTCCGGAAAGGGGAGTTTGTGGTCGAGTATCATGGAGATTTGATTCAGATTGCTGATGCTAAGAGGAGAGAGGCTTCGTATGCACAAGATCCCAAAACTGGATGCTACATGTACTACTTCCAGTACCGAAACAAAACCTACTGGTGAGTCTTCGCATCAAATACATCTCTCTCAGCTCATCTCCAAGGACCCTGGAGTCTGTATGCCTTACAAACACGTATATCCTCTCTCCTATAGAAATGGCATTAACCTCAGTTGAAGTGCTTTTTATCATTGACAAGTTTTGTTAGCTCTTCTCACAGAGAGGGCATATAACATTTGGCCCAAACCCAGAACATTCTTGTTTAATTTCAGCGTGGACGCCACGGCGGAAACAAAACGCCTCGGACGACTCCTCAACCACAGTAAGAACGGAAACTGCCAAACCCGGCTCCACGCCATCGCCGGAGTCCCTCACCTCATCCTGGTGGCATCACGAGACATTGAGCCCGGGGAGGAGCTGGTGTATGACTATGGAGACCGCAGCAGAGAGGCCATAGCCGCTCACCCCTGGCTCAAACACTGAGCCGTCTGACCAAACAGAGACACACAAACGAGCAAAAACAGACTGGTTTGGTCACATGGAACACTGGAGCTGCATTTGGATTAATTTATGACTGGGCTGGTGTCTCCTGTTTTTGCTGTGTATTTATTAGTTACATGGGACAGGACAGGGAACATCGCCTTGGACAGAGGACACATCACATGTAAATAGCTGGCTAGTTTTTAAAGACCTTGTGTGTGTATATACGCTGTGAGTGCAAACATACAGATGAACTACTACTGCATTTTTTTATGAAGCTATAGTTTTGAGCCCTGTGATGTCATTTTTATGAAGATATAGATATTTGAGACCAATGATGTTGTGGGAGCTAAAGCATGATCAGTATTGTTTTCCATCTGAATCAATAAAAAAACTGCTTTGAACTGGTTTTATAATGAAAGACAATTTTATTTTAAGGTTTGGAAATATAAAAAGTCTGTGGATGCTGTTTAAGCATCAAATCAGTTTTTGAGGATTTTTTTTTTCTTATAGTCACAAATACATGAATCTTCACCAAATGTCAGTGTGGTGACCCTTTCACCGCAGTTACAGCTTATTTCTTACTGTAGTGTTACATTACACTCTTGGTGTTTTCTCTTTTAAGAAGATACCTCAAAATTACTTTGATGTACCATAAAATAACCAAGACACAAATACCAGAGCATCAGATCTCACACCAATGAACACAAAGTTTTGTTTTTCTTTTTTATCTGAAACATTTCAAATGCGTGGCTATCCTGAGATGTGAGGCATTTGTGTCCTCATGCCATTAAAATAAAATGATGAGATGATTACTGTCCTGATCAGAGACACCCTGAGTGTGAGTTGTGTCCAATCCTACTGCTTATCACCAAATACACACACACACACACACAGGGCCAGACATCTAACCCCAAACCACAGTGTAAGTACTATACGCTGTGCTTCATCTCTTTATACAGGCTAAAAAACTTCAACTACAAATTAACTGGGATTTTTACGTCAGCCAACCTCTCTCCTCTGCTTTTGTAAATCTTCAAGCCTTGATTATTTGCATTTTCTTTACAAATATTTACAGAATATGATTATAAAGTGTATCCAGAAGGTAAGTCTAGGCCTAATGTCTGACTCTGACACTTTAACAGAATAGTCTTTGTTTTCTGTCCTTTAAATGTTGTCCCTCAAAAACATCTTTGGTCATAACTTAGAAAGTATCAGTTAAGAGGAATCCTTTCACAGATATGTGGAACTCAACAGGATCATATACTTTTTCTTTTTTTTTTTTACACAAAAACTGATCCAAATGACTGACATCTACTGATCCACAAAAATTCATACCACCTCTGCTTCTATTCACTGTGTCAGTGTTGTCTGTAGTTTGAGGTGGTGACAGTTTATTTCCGTCTGAAAGTGAACCTGCCAAGAAGAGGGACAGAGAAAACGGGGTTTGTGTTTGGTCTTCCATATTTAGCTTTTGTAAAAAAAAAAAAAAAATGTTTGAACCAGTAAACAAATTCAACAAACATTCTTAAAAATCATGAAATAAACAACAATGCTAATGTAATTTAAAATCAAGTTTGTGGCCATGGAAATAAAATGACTGCATCAGAAACACACACAGAAATGCAAAATCAAATGCAAATATGTATAAAAGCAAAAAATAACACCACAACAAGAACCCGCACAATAAGAGGGATAAGTAAGACAGAGGCCTGAGCCACAGTGGCACTGACTGTGGAACATTTCTCACTGACCAGCAGACTCTATGGACAACATAGAAATACAACCATAGAAATACACTTTGCTATAATTGAAGTACAAAGCTGCTACCTCCTTTCCAAACCTACCCAGGCCTCTCGGGGGGGGGGGGGGGCTTAAGTGAATTTGCAGAGTTTGCTGAAGCAGGACCCTGACTCACTGCAGTCAGCCCTCGCAGCTGATCCACTTTAGCAAGGCCTTTCTCTTTCTCTGTCCCTCTCTATTTTTTTCTCTCTCTCCAGACACACACACACACATTTCTGTTTGAAATGATCACAGTCTGACTCAAACACGCACAGACACTCTCTGTCATTCACTGAATGCTGAACTCACTTTAGTTTTTCCAGACTGTCATTCTTTAAGCCATCGTATTTCTGAATAATAAATAATATACACGCGCACACACACACACACTTTCCCATGCAGTGGAACAGAACTAGTCACATGTGTGACATTAGCATGTAGATGTAAACAAGCCATTCCTGGTTGGTCTCCTCTGAAATAGCCAATTCATGTGGGAACCTCATTTAATTACTGGAGGTTTGGGGGGGGGGGGGGGGGGTATGCAAAGGTTTGAAAACACACACATTGAGTATCTGTCACGATGGATTCTTAAAGTATCTGTAAAATTTTAGACTTTTAATAAATCTGAATTCATGACTAAACCGAGGTCTGTTCTTGGGCACACACCAAAAGTAGTTCACTAAACACACCATGAACACGCTTAAGGTTAATGCCCAGTATTCCACTAAACATACCATGAACACGCTTAAAATTAATGCCCCAGTGTTCCACTAAACACGCCATGAACACGCTTAAGGTTAATGCCCCAGTATTCCACTAAACACACCATGAACACGCTTAAGGCTAATGCCCAGTATTCCACTAAACATACCATGAACACGCTTAAAATTAATGCCCCAGTGTTCCACTAAACACGCCATGAACACGCTTAAGGTTAATGCCCCAGTATTCCACTAAACACACCATGAACACGCTTAAGGCTAATGCCCAGTATTCCACTAAACATACCATGAACACGCTTAAAATTAATGCCCCAGTGTTCCACTAAACACGCCATGAACACGCTTAAGGTTAATGCCCCAGTATTCCACTAAACACACCATGAACACGCTTAAGGCTAATGCCCCAGTATTCCACTAAACATACCATGAACACGCTTAAAATTAATGCCCCAGTGTTCCACTAAACACGCCATGAACACGCTTAAGGTTAATGCCCCAGTATTCCACTAAACACACCATGAACACGCTTAAGGCTAATGCCCCAGTATTCCACTAAACACGCCATGAACACGCTTAAGGTTAATGCCCCAGTATTCCACTAAACACGCCATGAACACGCTTAAGGTTAATGCCCAGTGTTCCACTAAACATACCATGAACACGCTTAAAATTAATGCCCCAGTATTCCACTAAACACGCCATGAACATGCTTAAAGTTAATGTGCAGGACTTTAGACCTTTTGCAAGTCCTCTGTAAGTCTAGGATTGAAGACACATCTATGAAAGTTACCCATGAAAGATCATGAATCCAATGAAACTGCTCCTGAACACATATCTCCATACAATAAATGCCAGAATGGTTTGAAACATGAATATGAATATATTTTCAGAAAAACTGCAGGATTAAAATTGGAAAATGCCATCTATAATGTCAAATTACATGTTGCAGGAATGGTAGACGCTGCAGGAATGGTAAATTTCAATGAATTTTCAAAGCCAAGTTTGGCTCACGTGACTCTGAAACTCATACAGACAAGCAGGGGATATATTAGAGATTGTTTAACTTCATCTGGCCGGAATCACACAGGGAAACTTGATGGCTTATGGCTTAAACCAACAGCCCAGCTCTATATTCCTCGACCTAATGTTAATGCAGTGGAAACAAGCCAAAGAACAGCCTGCGCTGTGGGTAGACTTTACTCCCTAGCCTCAACAGGTGTGCTGGAGACTATGCTATACTCCGTCTTCCTCCACCACGATCACTGGCTCTGGTCTGAGTCAGCCTGCGCTGGTGCTGTGATCCAGTTTAAGGAGTTGAGGGTAGTGAGGTGAGCAGGTCCAGGACAGTGCCCAGGGTAAACCTCTCTCCCTGACTAAGAAACAATGGGTGAGACACCCAGATCGGCATGAACTTACACTAGGAAAGGCATTTAACACTGGAGTTACTACAAACTCACATAACCTCTGAGATCACATGAAAAGGTATATAAATTACTCTGGAAAGGAGCACCAGATGAGTGAGTGAATGAATGCAACTCACAGTTTTTTTATTGTTGTCTTCTCATCTCTGGGCTCATCTTTGGTTTCCTCTATGGAGACTGGAGGTGAGGCGTCCAGTGTGGACGGGGACTCCAAATCCACTTCAACCATTGTCTGGTCTGATGCAGGCAGAGACCCACTGCAAGCAGAAGAGTTATTATATTCATATCTATACTATGATTTACATACCGTTAACCTAATGCTTCCCAACAGCTGTGAAGACAAGCAAAATACTGGCATATACTCCTTTTATTAAGAATAGATTCTTAATGACACAAGATGGGGAAAAAAACACAAAGAGAATTGCATCTGCTTTGTATTCACTCAATCTGAAAATGACTAGAAAATGTTGCTAGTCCACTTCAGTTCTGATGGGATCTTAGCTCACTTTCAACACCATTATCATTCAATACAGCTCTCTTCACTTGTCCTGTCAGGAATACATGTCTACCACTTAATTTATTAGGGTAAAAGAAATTATGCTAAAAGCAGCTCTGACAACATACTGGGAGAGCTTTGTGTACAAATAAAGAGATTTCCACGACAGAGTTAAAAGAACCATTCTCAGAGCATTTACTGAGACGGTCTGAATCCAGTTTGGTCATGAGTTAACTTTCTGTGTTCCTCTGGAGAATTCACACATGCATGAAAGTTCTGTTCAAACACTCTGAATGGTCTGAGTGAATGGTCTTGATTGTGTTGATTAGTGGTGAAACATTACTTGGGATTTGACTGTAGATTAGTGGTTAAACATTACTATGGGATTTGACAGCAGATTAATGGTGATATATTACTGTGGGATCTGACAGTAGATCAATGGTGATCCATAAAAGCGGGATCTGACAGTAGATTAATGGTGACATATTACTGTGGAATCTGACAGTAGATCAATGGTGATATATTACTGTGGGATCTGACAGCAGATCAATGGTGATCCATAAAAGCGGGATCTGACAGTAGATTAATGGTGATATATTACTGTGGAATCTGACAGTAGATCAATGGTGATATATTACTGTGGGATCTGACAGCAGATCAATGGTGATCCATAAAAGCGGGATCTGACAGTAGATTAATGGTGACATATTACTGTGGAATCTGACAGTAGATCAATGGTGATATATTACTGTGGAATCTGACAGTAGATCAATGGTGATATATTACTGTGGGATCTGACAGCAGATCAATGGTGATCCATAAAAGCGGGATCTGACAGTAGATTAATGGTGATATATTACTGTGGAATCTGACAGTAGATCAATGGTGATCCATAAAAGCGGGATCTGACAGTAGATTAATGGTGACATATTACTGTGGAATCTGACAGTAGATTAATGGTGATATATTACTGTGGAATCTGACAGTAGATCAATGGTGATATATTACTGTGGGATCTGACAGCAGATCAATGGTGATCCATAAAAGCAGGATCTGACAGTAGAATAATGGTGAAACATTAATGTGAGATGTGACTGTAGATTAGTATTACTGTACCTTTTATACAGCTGCAGTTCTTCCTGAGCCACTAGCAGCTGAGCTTTGAGTTGGTTCCTCTCCTGGAGAACTTCCTTTAGCTCATCCATAGTAAACCGTGGTCTGTTGGGATCTGTCAGATCTACCACCATCTTGTTGGGCCCCACTGTCTGCCAATAAAGTCAGTGTAGGGTCACTCAGTGTATCAGTGAGAGATGACTGCATGTACTCTTTTTATTTTGAACACATGTCAACGCGGAAATGACTAAGATATCTTAGATTTATTGCGAAGGTAAGTTACCGTGCATAGGTTGTGTTACTAAATAAGGATTTATTTGTTCCTTCACCGCCTAGAAAAGGGGGAAAGTATTTTTTAAAAAAAAAAACAAAAAACAGTTCACTATGGCAGTAACGTCCCAATGGCACTTTTTTTGCAGATTGTCGTTTTTTTCTATTGACAAATCACTTTCCTTTTCTTGTTCAACGAGATGCGGTGATGTGGCAGCGATTAAAGAAACGTTCCACTTCTCACACATACGTCACGTTAAAAGACGATAGAACATAAACCATTAACCTTAAGACTGAAGTTGGATAGAAAAAAAAATTACCAATCCAAACTCACATCGTTACTTGAACCCTCAGCAATAACTCTGTCAAGTTCCCGTTTCAAATTGTCTCGCTCCATTTTCAGCTCCTCCATCGAGAGGTTGGATTTGTTGACCAAAGCTTCAAACATCTCCAAAACACGAACAATCTTAAACTGTAACTCTGAGACCTGTTGTCCTCCCTTGCTGATTTTCAGCAAGTCTCTGCCAATTACGTACGAAATGTCATACACATCTTCGACTGTCAGCTCAAATGCGTCCTTTTCGAAAGCTTCGGACGGACAGCCATCTCTCAGTTTTTCCATTCTTCCCTCTGTCAGAATGTATTTTTGCCTCTATATAACTGTATTGATTACTTAAAGTTTATCAGAAAACCAAAATGAGTGTTTTTGAAGAGTCCAGCAAAGTCACCAAAGTCGTCTCATTACCTCGCTTCCTATTTCAAACTACCCCATGCGAGCCTGCCATTACCGTGTGAGTGATACATTAGCCAGCCAATGGGACAAGCCCTCCGGCGTCTAGCCAATTGCATTGTTTCTGCTATGCAAAGTTACCCTAGTGACAGGTGAAGCCAAGCGAACAATCATGAGAAGGCATGTGATGTCTTTGGGAAATTATGCTGTATTGTAGTCAATAGACAATAGTAGAAACTTCGTAATCAAACCCCGGAACTAGATATTTATACAAAAGTAAGCAAAGAACACTCTGCCGTCTTACACATACTGGCATTTGAAATAAACTACTGAGATTTCAAGTACTGCTTGGGACAACTAGGGGAACTGGCGCCATGGCTTTAGGATGAGAAGACCTCACTGTAGAGGGTGGACCACACATTAAACTCTGACGGGGCCCGGGGATGCTTTGTAATCGCTTGCACTGCATGAGAATTACTGAACGCCTATAGTGTATAACCAGCGGGCTTTTGTTACTGCAGAACATGACGGAAAGTCGGCCTGCTCACACACACCAAGCAGATGGCGGGGTAGGATACGGGCCGGCCTTCGCTAGAAGAAACAGCGTCGTTTGACGAATACTCCACAATTCTACTTTATTATCTCACAATACTGACAAAACGTCTCGCAGTCATAATCGCCATTACATTAATATATCAAAAATAAGATTTGATATCACACGATTACAAGTTAATATTTCAAAACACCATCTGAATGTCATAATTATCAGTCTGTGTCAGAGAAATATGACTTAGTATTTCAGAATTGTGTTTTATCTATGGTAATTACAATTTACTATTTCGTAATTATCGTGTTTTTAAGCCATCGAGCCCTTTAGCAATTTTATGAACTATGCCACACGTTCGTTAGATGGCACTGGAGATCAATGAATAACTGTGCTGCTATAGCAACAAGTAACACTTCTTTACGTCTTAGCCTACCAGTAAAAGGCTCTATGTTTGCAAAGATGTGAAACTGAGTCAACGTCTATAAGATCCATTGTGCAATATATCAGTTATTTTTTAAGTTCAGTTGGACAAGCTGAAATATAATGAAATCTGTGTGCGCACAAGTACATGAGGTTATACCCAGGCGGTGCACATTTGAGCTTTCCCATTATAAAAAAAACATTAAGAGTAAAGACATAGGGTACTACATGGTAATTGCGAGCTAACTTGTAACTGCGTGAAGTCAGAATTCAAAGAGTTCAGGAGGTAAGTTACTAACTTGTAATTGTCAGGTGTTAAGTCCTAATTCTGAGTTATTACGTTGTAATTTTAAGTTACGAATTTATACTGAGAGATATTAAGTTATGAGGCTAATTGGAGGCTTTGTGGCAATTGAATGGGGTTACTAAGGTGGAAATGTGAGATGTTAAAGTAAGATAATAATTACGACATGGTGAGTGATAACTGATAGGCCTGTATTAAGTAGATTTAAGTCATAATTCTGAGTTGTTAACTCGTGCGCTGGCTTACTATGTTACAAGTCGCTGGTTACCAGAGCAGGCCTCTCCTGCCCCCCACAACGACGATTATTTCCTCTCTTGCGGAAACAAGCCAAACAGCGAAAGTACTTCCCCCCCCCGTTTGATCCTTACAAAATGTCTACTCATGAAGTCTTCGTGGGTTAATAGGCCTAGAGATGTTTCGCGCTACACTGATGTTAATCACAGACGTCGAGTTCCACTCTCGAGTAGCTTTTATCAGTTCCCGCCTGGAGAACGTCCATTCTCCCGCCTGCTCTTGGTCACGTATAGTAAGGAGAGGAGATAACGAAGCGTGCAAGCCTGCGTTAAGGAAAACCTGCTGATTTCGGTCTACATCCTTTAAAATTTCAGCAAACTACACAAGTCATCAAAGTCTTTCTGTACACCAATGCTGAGAAGCTATTATCTAATTTTTTCTGTCAGATAAATTCTTTTTCCTGTCAGATGAATGCGTGGAGTAGATTAAAGAATTAAAGAAATAATGAAATAAAATAATAAAATAAAATAACACAAATAAATAGATTCAGTGCAGAATGAATTTAATAAACATTGCCAACAAAAAGATAAAAGTTGCCGTTGAAAAACTGGCATCTAAATCTTTGACATTTCTCCTTTCATGAGAAACACATTAAGCTCTTTGAGAGGCTTGCTGTTTCAGCAATAAAATTGCCCTGAGTAACAATGACAAACTGCACTTCATCAACATTATATGCTTTTGATGAGATACCATTTAAACAAATACATTTAAAAGGTTCAGATATAAATATTTGTTCAAAATTTACATGATCATACCTGTTGCAGTTCTACATGATGCCAATACTTATATAAAACTTGCCTTTCATCAGGAAGGATAAGTTAAAATATCTAAGATCAACTGCAAACAGAAAAATGCGGTTTGAGTTGGCTTACATAGCCAGTGCTAAATATTGCACAATCTATATGAATAAACAATATGTACTCATGTCCACTGGGTGATATTCTTTAAGCCCGTCACAGTTATGGCCATGGTTTTCATCTTTACCACAATATTAATATTTATAACCATGTATGGCTTTGTAATTCATTATCATTGAAATGTGATTCAAAATATGAGTAGGCTGTAATGGGAAGTTCTTCAGTGTTTTTCTCCTCAGTCCTCAGTGACCTTGAGTCAGTCAAATTCAACCAATCAGAGCAGGCAGTCCCATGCAGACTGCTGTCACATAAGAGTTATGTTGTATCTGAATCATTAGGAAATTTGAATAGTGATACAAATGTGCAAAACTCTTCTGCTGCTCACTGCTGTTCTCATTCTGTGTCTTTCTGAGTCTTCATTTTGGAAGCATTCTCCTCCAAAATAAACATCACAGAAAAGAAACACATACACACGCACACACACACACACGCACACGCACACACACACACATCTTTGATAGCCATTTTTCTTTGAGAATCTAAATGTTTGACCTGCTGAACAGCCCTGGGCTCCTTTGATGCAAAGTCTATGCATGATTTAATGGGCTGTATGCCAATCACATCAGTTTCCATAGATACTTGGGCTGTAAGCTCTCCTGTGCTTGCACTGTGTGTGTGTGTGTGTGTGTGTGTGTGTGTTGTCATGTTCCTCTCCAAACACTCACTGCCCTTTCATTTCTCTCCATATGTAATGCTCACACAATAGACAGGATGGTTGTCAGTTTTCACATCTAAGGCACTGATGCAAATAGAGTGAATGTATCATGAACTGTGGATATAATGTAGATATACCAAGAGAGGAAGACTATTGATGGCCCCAAAAAATCATTCTGAGTAGTGCTGGCAACTTAAAGTTACAAAGTGGATTCATGAGGTGTTTTCATAACCTTCGCTCCACATAAAGAACTCAGTCCTCTTATAAGTGAAGCAAGAGATTAAAAAAAAAGAAAAGCAAGAACTGGCTTTGCATTTTAATGCTGTCAGTGATCACACTGTTCCGCTGTTTGAAAATGGATTCAGAATGTTGGTGTGCTGGAGATATGATGACATCACAGCTCACTTTGCATTCGCACTACTGTCTTTCATTGAAATTCAGTTCATTTAAGGGCAAGCGGAAGGATAGGCCAAGAAATCAGCTCTGAAAACAGCTGAACAGGGAAAATGTGCATGTATATATAAAGACACCCTGCAAATTTCACATAAACCAAACTCAGAGCACTTCTGGAGATGAGTTCTGTTTCATTCATATCAGAGGGGACAGTGCAAGTTTTGAGCAATCATATGAGTGAAAATTCTGTCGAGCTGCTCTGAGTTAGAGAAACTGCCTGTAAGGCAGCAAATGTGACAACACAGGACAGCAAAGTAGCAAATAATCTACAATTCACTCTTAGTATTAAATCACCATGATGACACAAAACACTGTCCATCATATACATAACGTTTTGATTATGTCTCGTACAAACTGCAGTTATGGAAAAGAGAATGTCATAAAGATTGACAGATGCCATTCAGAAAAAGTCAGAATATTGTGTTGAGTAGAATGGAACTCTCACAGACACAGATAAAGATACACATACACAGATACACATAAAGACATATGCTGAGTCACTGCAGCATGTTAACATGTGCCTGGAAAATAGTGGAGATCATACAAAGGAGATGAGGCGTCTGATTGGCTGGAGTGTCGGATCATCGCTAATCAGTCCTGCTGCTACCATGGGCATTACTGCAGTAAAGATCCTGTCCAGAAAAAAACAGGACAGAGAGATGAGAGGAGTAAGAAAAGGAAAAGAGGAGGAGACATATAATAATCATGTTCTGGCTATTAAATAATATCCAGAGAGTTTCTACAGAATAACACTGAAAAATACCACTACAAAATAACACTGCAAAATAACACTACAGAATAACACAACAAAACAACACTACAGAATAACACTGCACAATAACAAGGCAAAATTACACAACAAAATAAAACTACAGAATAACACTGCAAAACAACACTAGAAAATAAAACTACAGAATAACACTGCAAAACAACACTAGAAAATAAATCTACAGAATTACACTGCGAAACAACACTAGAAAATAACACAGAGATGTATGATATGTTTATGGATACCAGAATACATGTTTGCATATCAATATGTGTACGTGTGAGACCATATCATAATTATAAAATTATTATTCATTAGTAATATTATCTACCTCACAGACAAAGGTTTTCAGCATGTTCAGTGTGTGGCACCATCCCTGTCCTCTGGTATAAAATAACACAGAGGGTGGAGCAGCCTTAGCAGTGTCTACAGACACAGGACATATACCACACCACTTACAGTTTTCTGATCCCTGAGTCTGGCTGGTCATTCAGGGGAGGTCGGGGTGGGGGTGAGGGAGCAGTAGCCATGAGGCTGATCTGTTCTTCCTGCTCCTCCTCACTGCCAAAAACAAGAGAGAATCACATAAAGCCCTGTGAGTATAAATGCATGTGTGTGTGTTTGGGAAAATGTATGTGTGTATGTGTGTGTGTCTGTGGGTAAATGTATGTATTTATGTGTGTGTGTTTGTTTTTTAAGTAAGTGTGTGTGTGTGTGTGTTTATACCTCTTGTAGTAAGCCAGCTCCTCCTGTAGCAGGAACACTTGAGCTTTAAGCTCATTTCTCTCCTGCAGGACGTCGCGGAGCTCTTGCAGGGTGAAGCGTGGTCGGTTGGGGTCTGGTGTACTCCTCTCGTCTTCACCAGAATCCTCATCACACAACGCCTCCTGGTGGACAATAAAATCACTGCCTTGAAATTTCTTGACCTCTTTCTATAACCTGCAGTTCTGTCCTTTGCCAGTACACATTCCAGCTTCTGTCCTTGCGATTTGATGAAATCTTGCGGCACAACAATGAGCATTATTATCTGCAATTACTCAACATGGTCATTACTCTAAATGACAGATTGTCCACTAGACAATCAAAGATGGGTTTAGTCCTTCAAATCCATTGGTTTACAAGATCAAAAACACCAAGACAGTGTGACCCTCATGAGGGGGTAAGTTTACACCATTCCATTAAGTTTTCTCTTTTTAAACTCAACTCAGTGTCCCAGAGCTACTGAGCTCATCATTTCACATAGTTTCTGGAATATCAGGGCAAAGTTAAGGAACAAAATGTCCACTGACACCAGAGACAATACTCTCACATACTGATATTGCATAATCAACGAGCTCATTCTTTTATGGCAGCAAATAGACAGTAAGGCGCCACAAAAAAAGAACAAGATTTCTTAAATCATCATATCTCCAGCACACCAGCAATTAATCTAAATTCAGTTTCTTGCGCAAACACCAAAAATGTCCCAAGAGGCTGCAACAACACCAAAAAAAGCACAAAAGGTTGCTAAGTTATACCTAATGATTATGGGATACAGGAAAGCAGAAACAACATGCTTCAAATTTGAACTTATTGTCTGATATTTCAGATTTTCAATATGAAATGCTGTATCAAAACATATTTTCAATAATTAGTCAGATGCAGTGGATTTGGCCTCCTTTTCTTCACCTGTTTATTTCAAATGAAATTTCCTATATGTGGCTTCGGTGCTTTTCCAAACAATACGACAGGTCTGTCACACCTTAAAAACAACCCAGGCCTTACCCACAGCAATACTGTCACATCTTCATCATCATTGTCATCCTCATGGCTATTAACAGAGGCACTCAGAGCTTCCTCCTCTCCAGGTGCTCTGTCTGTGTGCGGCCGAAGGAGGGACAGACTTTCTGGAGAACCTGGGAGTTCCGTTGAGAACTCCTGGTCCAGTCCGCATTCAACCCAAACAGAATTCTGCATATCACTCAATTCTGCTGCAGACTGAGTTCGAAAAAAAACCCCATAAACACTCAGGACAACATTTATAACAATTTTGTAATTCTTATTTTTGTCATTAATTCCTCATAGTGACATCACAATAGGGTGAAATTTGAAAAGAACTGAATGACTTTTCAAAGTGAATACAATGCAATTTTTTTTCTTTTACCATATCCATGTGATTACATAAAACAAAAGAAAACAAAAAAAACATTCAGACCTTCTTTCTTTCTGTTGGCACTTCCACTAAACTCCTGTTTGAGGATGTCCCTCTCTTGGCCCTGGTGTACATTTCCTCTGCCTCCTCCTGGTGCTCCTCTCTCAGACGAGTAAGCTCCTTCTTCAGGGTGCCCAGCTCCTGCTGTCGGGCCTGGGCCTGAGCCTCCAGTTCGGCCCTCTGCTGGATCAGAGCTTTGCCTTGGGCCTCCACCACAGAGATCCGGTGTCTGAGCTCCTGGTTCACCTTCACCAGTCTGAGCTGCTGCAGCTGGAGCTACAGCACAGCCAAGCAAAGAGTCACATAACAACTCGTTAGAGTGGAGATAGAGAGAATGAGAGAGAGAGAGAGTGTGAGAGTGAGTGAGTTCAATGAAGGAGGGAAAAAGAGCAAGAGAAAAAAACAAGAGATGGACAGAGGGGAAGTTGTCAAAAAGGAGAAAAGAAAACTGAGCATGAGACAGAAAGAGAAAGTTGGAAGGAGGAGGGAGTAAAAGTGACAGATAAACAAAGAGGAGGAAAATCTGAGAGGTTCTCAAAGCTGAGTAGATTTGTATTGAGTGGTCAACAGTTTGGTTACATGCTGATGTACAGATGGACTCCAAGACTACAATAAATAAAGAATTAAAAAAAATAAATCTATAAAAAATAAAGGTGAGTATGAGAACAGAAGGTTCTAGTTCTAGAATATCCATGTCCTGGGTTTGGTTACAATCAGCAGGCGGCTTGTCACTGAGAAGAGTACTGCCATGCAAATACCGGTATGTGTGTGTGTGTGTGTATGTGTGTGTGAGAGAGTGAGCATGCACGTTTGTATGTGTTTGTGTGTGTGTATAAGCATTTGAGCATATGTGACATGTTGAAGTCTGTGTTTGCACAGGAGACAGTATATGTGTCTGTATTTTAGGGCACAACATGTTAAAGCATGTGGGTATGTGTGTGTGCTTACAGCTTCCACATCCTCATTCTTCATAATAAGCTCCCTGTCTTTGGCTTTAATCTCACTCTTCTGCTGGTCCACCACCTCTTTCAACTTCCTCGTCATCTGCCTCTCCTTTTCTGAGATACCTATAAACACACACACACACAAACACACACACAGGCACAATTCCTGAGTCATAACTGGCTTTGGTTTCGGATGTCTCTAGTGTGTATGTATGTCTACACTTCAGTCCTGGCTATATAAATAGTAAGGCAAGAAGCAATCCCACACACGCAAATCCGTATTTCTGTCTCACTTTAAAATAGACCAGCTCCTCCCCTCTCATCTCCCTGTCTCTGGCCATCATAAATAAATTCACACAGACACAAGCATATAACTACACAGACACATGTACATAACTCATAATTGTATGAAATGTCTGAACTGCAAGAGGTTAAAGAAAATCTGTTTTGCAAGTAACTCTATGATCTCTGAATGATATGCGTAAAAGAAAACATATGCATGAAAGCTATGAAACATACACACTCACACACACACACATACACACACACACAATTCCACAGATGCCCAGCAATGCCATGAGACTGCAGGATGCAGAACTATCTACTAAACCTATATAAGCATACGTTCACGTGTGTAAAAACATGGCATAACTAGTTTGTAAGTTCAGATACACTATATGACACATGTTGTACACACAGTCTATAGATTCAGGGTTAGGATCTACTATATGACAAACACAACAGACATAGCCTATACGTTAGTACATTAGGCACACTCCATGACATAAGCACACAACTACGCACTGTGTATTTATCAGGCAGTTCACACGTAAATGTTCACAGTTTTAAATGCTCATATAGATCAACAAATCATGCAAACAGACTGAAGAATTCCACAACATTAATGAAACACATGGAGCAATTCTCTCTGTCTGTCTCTCTCATGCAGGTTGACACATCTCAGTTATATGAATCTTTACGACGTCAGCAGGTGCAAGCCAGCTGAGTCGTTCCTCTCTTCCAGAAGATGGATGGATTGCATATGGAAACAGGTCATTGGCACAGTTTGAAAGGAGAACTGTCCGACTCTTGTGTTCCCTTTGATATATAGGATTCCCATTTAAAAAAAAAAAAAAAACAGTGTGTGTGTAGTGTCATTTAACACCTACAACAGTACTAGGGAACCAACCAGTCTCACTTTGAACTGTCTAAAAAATAGCTCAACTGAAATCTCCAAATGCAGCAAAAAGGCAAAATGTATGAAGTACCTCAATGTCAAATACAAGTCTGCACTTAAACAGAAGTAATGTGAAAACGTCCTCTGGGAGAGGAGGTTTCTATACTTTTCTTTTGTGTTTTCGCAACTCAACAAATGTTCCAAATTAATTCCATTCTTCTATGAACAACCAGAGAAATGAGTAAAACAATAACTAGTGATGAAAGAGAAGATTACAAGAATGTTAGGGATGTGCCAGTGTTGTGAGAATACAGAAACAGTTAATCAACAGAACGCATGCCTCACTTTTGGTGGTCAGTGTACATATACATGCATAACTACGGCACCAAAGCAGAAAGGAATGTCATGCAGTCATGTGAGAGGCACATGTAAAGAAACACATTCACAGAGCTGAAACGCCAGATCCTACAAGAAATATTCGGCTACATGTTTACGGCGACAGCTAAATAAGATGACTCATCACAAACCGAGAATGGACTTTACAGAATGAAGCACAACATAAGAAAAGAATTTGCTAGAAATTACATAAATATGCCCTGAGTTATAATTCCGTGACAGCGGCAGAACATTACCTTCCTGAACCTGCTGCGGTTCTTCGTCGCACAGAGCAGAGTCCTTTAGAGACAGACTCATCCTTAGCGTCTTGTTCTGGGCCTGAAGCTGAGATATCTGGGACAGCAGATCCTGAGTCTCCCTCCTCCATATATCCTCCACCAGCTCCAGTTCCTGACACGCACGCACATACACAGGTTGAAACGCAAACATTCACACGCAGACCGCAGACACAAACTCACACGCACTGGCAGACATTGACATTTTGAGCATGCACATGCACATCAAACCAAAAAACACACACGAGCGTCTTCATTCACGATTTTCTGATAGGTACCATCCCATCTCAAAATTATATTATAAGAACCATTCAGATAGGCGTAAAAAATACATAAAGGAAAAAAAAAAAAAAAAAAAAAAAAAAAAAAACAACAACATTTAAACTCCACGGTGAACTGGATCATTAGCATACATTAAAATACTCGGCAAAAGAGTTTTGTGAGACAACAAGTATTATTTTTGGTGTTCACGTATTTTATTTCATATTGGTAAACAAGTCTAAATGAATTCTCCGCACAGGTCAGGTCACGGAAAATTAATGGGCTGGCAGTTTTAGTTTTTGGGTGACTATTATCATTAGCACGTCGTCTTTAAAATAGCTCGATTCCAAACGCACTGCAGGATCAAAGGTACATATAACAACTTTGGCGTTTGCTCTAATTCATGTGGTTGGTGCCAAGTACGATTTGGTAACAGGATGAGCGTGATGCAAAACACAGCTGTCTGTACAGTCATGCACCTACGTTTCGATGGCATACTCTATTAAGTAAGATTCACCAACTTTCTCCCTAATCTTCTCTTTCTCCAGACGTTCTTTACGATCCAGCCTCATCCTCTCCAACTCCAGTCGCAGCTCCTCGGTTTCTGGGCTTAGGTTGTTTCTGCTGACCAGTATCTCCACGATCTCCAGTACGCGCACGATTTTGGGCATCAGTCGTGATAACGCATCACAACCATACTGATCGATAATCCGTTCGAACTCTCGACCCACCACTGCCGCAATATCATACACGTCCATAACAGTCAAATCTGTGACGTTCTTCTCGAGAGCGCTTCCGAAATTATCCATAGTAGTATTCCATGCACTTTGGCTAGCTTCTCCAGTTCTTAAGAGTCCACACACTGATACACCACAACGATTCACTTCAGCCATGCGAAGTGAACTTCAAGTTTACATCCAGTTTCCTCTCGGTTCGTCCATTTTCGATTTGTGGCCATTTCAACTGCACTCAAGTCGGCAAGGTTGGGAAAACACCCCTGCCTTGAGTTTGCAGTACTTCAAGACTATCCTTGTCTTGGGGAAAGACGGACAGTGCGCATGTCTGCTTTCAACAGCACCGTTGCCGGAGGGTCGTGTCTACACACTACGACCTATGCAAGAGGGGTTCCTGCGATTGTTCAGAGCTATGGCGGTTGTGTACAGAAGAACATGATGTACTGGTCTTACTAATCGGCACCTCTCACAAACATCCATCATGTACTGCTCCCCCGAAATTTTAACACAGAGCAAGTTTTTCAGTTGCTTTTGGGAAACTGGTAGTACGACAGCGACCTGTCCGACGTAAAATACCAGTAATACACATCATTCAAAGTACGCGTTCATTAGATACAGTAGTTAAAATTGGAACGAAAGCCTGCGCGTAATTGAGCAACTAAAATTCCACGCGCGTGTTAATGTAGGATTCCCCATATGAAACTCATTATACTCAGTTCCAAAATCTGGTTGTACGAAATTAATCTAAAATATGGAACAAGGACAAGAAACGTTTCTTCATAAACATTTATTAATATTAGACATTTACATTTATTACATGGACCCAAAGTCGGTCTTAAGTAAAATAAATGAATAGGTCTGGGCACATAAAGACTGACCTTACAAAGACAGAGGAGAATGAACGAAAGTAAAAAGCCACCCCAAAAACAAGAGATTACACACATGCGGTGTTCAGTAGATATGCACAGCATTCTAGAATTCTCTTCCACCACACCCACATACGCTTTAACTAAAGAAGAAAAAAAAGACATCAGTAAAAAGACGTCAGACACTTCTTATGGTCAACATTAAAATCATAAAAGAAAAGGAACAGAATGGTTTGATTCATCAACCTATACTCCAGACAGCTGATCCAAGTGTCTATGATCCTGTCCAACACAGTTATCCATGATAAGAAAAAAAAAAAAAGAAATCTCAGATTGGAACAAAAACCCAAAAGTGACATTTTTCCAAAGGCAGTTATCAACAATCATATGGATAATACGGTCTATATATTCAGTGGATGTATGTGTGCATGTGTGTGCATTCATTTGTTCATCACTCTAAGGAAACTGACAGTTGTATATAGTTGAAACATGTAGCGGGAAGAATGGAAATGGTAGCAGAAATCAATTAAAATAACTTGTTTCCAAGAACAAGGCACATTTCCCTAAACTATTCTATGATCCAAAAAGAAAAGACATTTGCTTTTAGCACACCTCCATTATAGAGGTAACAGAGTTGTTTGCAAAACTCTAACAGAGTTGTCTGAAAAAGCCATCTGCTCAGCTCAAGTGACCTGGAGCAGATGACTTTCCTATCCAATCCAAACAACAAAACATGAATAGTTCCTTTAATTCCAAATTATATTCAAAGGGTATCAAATACAAATCTGATATATGAGAGAGGGAGGAAGATGCAGAGTTAGAGTGTGGAGTAAATCATGAAAATATGTTTGAATAGTGGAATATACAATTCAGCATGATGGATTCATATACGTTCACACAGTCAGTTTATCTCAGTCAACCAGAAGAGGAAGAATGCAGTCACATAGAACAAGAGAGAGACAGACAGACGAAAGTGACACTTCACTAAGCTGCACCCCACCCACAAGCCAACCTAAAAAACATGAACTCAAGAAACCCTTAGAGTGGAAAATGTGCAAAACAATAAAAGAAACCAAAAATACCATCCATTTAATTTTTGTCTGTTATCACTAGTGTTTCTGTGTTTGTCTAATTCATATCTGAGCAGTGATAGTCCACTCCTCATTAAAAACAGTCTGCAGTCTGAGATGAACGCTTCATATCCATTGTGCTGAACTGTGACATGTAAATGAAAAAGAGTTTATGAAAGCTCTTCGAACATAACTCAATGTGTGTTTAAATACATCAACTTTCCTATTTATGCCGCCCTCTATCAAACAATCAAAGTAAAAGAGTGTCATTTTGAGGCAAACAGTGTTATGAAACTCAGACAGGACAGACAGAAACAGTGTTCTGTTGACTAAAGAGTCTGGTAGAATAAGAGTCTGGTAGAATATGAGGCACAAAAAAGGGAAAGGGTAAAAATTTGTCCTAAAGGGAATTTTAAAAGAAAACCCCGTTGAAGAATGTAAGTCCATTCTGGATTCTTCAAAAACCCTCTGCCCTCCGCTGGGATTCGTTCACCTAAACTGTAAAACAAAGGGGAGGAAATGTCCATTTTTAAATTTTTAAAAAAGTTTTAAAACAGGAAAAAGATTAGATTACAAAATTAGATTACTTAGATTACAAAAAAAGATTTTAAAATGACAGAATCATGAGAGCTGGCTGAATGTGCATTTGAAGAGCCTATTTGCATAAGGATACTGGAGTCAAAGAATTCCAACCCATTCTTAATATGCAATTATGTACCATACTGACCCGTAGGATACAGGGCAACATCACACAACTCTAATTATCAGGGTCTGGTTACAACCAATGACCAAAAACCTAAAGCTCATATTTTAAGTTAAGTTTCAGTGATTGCACACACACACTGTGAAGTGAGCAGTGAATTAGTCCTCTGCATTTAACCCATCCGATACACCAGTAGTGAACACACACACCAGACGCAGGAGCAGTGGGCAGCCTTCCTTGGTGAGCGCCCGGGGAGCATTGGGGTTAAGTGCCTTGCTCAAGGGCACACAGCCGTGGATGTTGGGCCTGGGAATCGAACCGGCAACCCTCCAGTCACAAGCCCGGTTCTCTACCCTTCAGACCACGGCTGCCCAAATCAAGTCAAAACTAAGGACAATATTATAAATTTAAAACCTTTGAATGAGCATGCATGTAAAGGCATCATAAGGGTCTTACGGTGGTTTTGGGAGGGATATTGGGTTTTTGGGCGAGGGCTGGTTTCTTCATAAGAGCAGGTTTAGAGGGTTTTGGGGAAGAGGGGGCAGGTTTGGCCACGGGGCCAGCCAAGCTGTTGTCCTCAGAGAGCTGGTCAAGTGGGACCCCAGCGATCTCATAATGTTTCTTCCTGAGTTCGCCCAGACGCAGACGCTCATTATCCAGCATAGACTCCAGCTCCAGCACCTTCACCTAAGAGCATACAGCAGAGCAGGGTCAGAGGACAGAGACACTCTACAGCATCACACACACCCACGCACGCACACAGTCTAAAGACACAGAAACAGACACACACACAGATACTTACACTGACATACACTTACACAAACAATCTAAAGACACACACACACACACATACACTAAGGACACATACCTGTGACTCCATTTCCTCCTTTTTCAGTTTGATGAGAGACATGCCTGAGAAGTCCATAGTGTCTGTGTATTGAGCAGAGAGAAGAATACAAACATAGAGGTTTCACAATCATGCATTCACGCCAAACACAGTTTACATCCCACTCATCAGGCTGATACAGTCCGTTAATACTGAGATCAATGCCATAAACACTACAGCCCAGTCAGACCAGACACACAGTCTATAAACACTACAGCCCAGTCAGACCAGTCATACAGTCTATAAACACTACAGCCCAGTCAGACCAGACACACAGTCTATAAACACTACAGCCCAGTCACACCAGAAACACAGCCTAAAAGGTCCGGATTTTTGCGGGTCTACCTTTGTACATGGTGATATTCGACAGACCAGAAAACATCAGACAACTCTGCTGGTTTCAGTTTCTCAGATTCAGATCCTGATGGCCATTCTACTGAGTCACATCTACATTTTTGGCTTGCAAAGATTCCTACTTTTAATATCCCAAACAAGCATAGCCATTGGAAAAACAGTGTAGGTCTGACTGGTACTATGACAATGCCAAAGGGATCAGAATGTAGGCCTGGTCCTCTCCTCCGGGTCAGAGAGGGCCCGGTCTTCTGCCCCACACCATGACACAGCTGACACACGTACCCTTGTCCTCGATCTGTTCCTGGCCAGTCTTGGTGGAGGCCACTAGATTAGCGGCCATCTCATTAACATAACGGGAGGCCTGCTGCAGGGTGCTCAATCGCTTACTGCCTCTGTCTGCTTTCACCTACACACACACACACACACACACACACACACACACACATGCACGCATGCACACATGCGCACACAGATACATACAGATACAGAGACCAGACAGCATCAAAAAAACGTTCCTACACTGTGTCAAATTCTTCACACACTTTAGTTCTACATATGATAGAGGCTGATGCTCTATTTCCACATGAGACAGACAGAGGTGAAGTAGAGCGGAGCTGAAGTGGAGAAGAAGTGCAGCAAAGGGGATGTGACATGGGGGGGTGTGACATACAGGGGAGGTGCAGTGGAGGCGAGGCGCGAACAGAGGGGAGGTGCAAACAGAGGGGAGGTGCAAACAGAGGGGAGGTGGAGATCAGACCTTGGAGGCAGCAACGAGCTGGGCAGTACTGGCAGCGATCTCATGGGAACAGACGATGAGCTCCTCGTACTTCCCTGTGTGTAAGACCACTTTATCAGCAGAGTCCCTGAGAGAGAGAGAGAGGGTTAGCAAATTCTGCTGCATTTGTGTGTGCAAGAGCATGTGAATGTGTGTGTGGCAGTCCTGGGTGACTGTCTCTCAGTGGTCTGGATGGAACAATGACAAGTGGTGGTGAATTTCCGGTAAGTGAATGATGGGATGTGTCAAAAGTACACTACAGTACATTACAGTTTATTAGTCCTACATTCGTATAGTGTACACAGTTACACAAACACAAACACACACAAACACACAGATTGTTCATACTTACACCATCTGTGTGGCCCCCCATCCCACAGCCTTGGAGGCAGAGATGAGACCCTCAGTCCAGCGAGAGTTTCGGGCGTAGAACTCCCTCACAGTGGCTGCCCCCTACACAGGACAGACATCAAGGTTTTAACACTCCACACACACGCACACACACATGCACACACACGCACGAGTGCACGCACACACACACACACACACACACACACACACACCAACCACAAATGTCCTGGAGAGCTTTTCATTTTACTGTCTCACAAAACAGACAAACCACTGTCTCATTAGACAACAATGAATAACACTGCTTATTCCATACTATTCAGAACAGGTGTTTTTTTTTAATGAAATGAAATTAAATAATAAAAGAATCCTGGGAGAAAGTACTTCAGCACTGTGACAGACAGACAGAGTGTTTTACCCTTCCACCCTCTACAATCTCCTTCTGCAGATCTGTGGAGGCCACCACAAGCATACGGATCGCCTACAGTGAGAGGAGAGAGGAGAAGAGAGGAGAGGAGAGAAGGGGAGAAGAGAGGAGGGGAGCAGAGAGGAGAGAAGGGGAGATGAGAGGAGAGAAGGGGAGAGGAGGGCAGTAAAATCATTAGTACGTTCAGTAAAATATTAAAATGAATTTCAGGTGACCATTTCTTCAGATGACACAGTGGCCGTACCTTCATCAGGTCAGTACAGTTGTTGAGAATCCTACAACAGAAAAAAACACACATAAAGTAAAAACGAGAACACAAACAGGAGTGCTGCTATAAATGTCATATTTTATCAAAGTTACACAAACAAGTGAGGTGATGAAAGAGCAGTGTACTCTGCTGTGGGAGGGGTTTCATCTCCATGGGAACGCGAACCTAAGCATCAACTGGTTACTGTTCTGGGTGCATTTCGTGACACAAAATATTCTATTTAAAATTCTTTCCTATTCTGAATATTCTATTTATAATTCCTGTTCTAAATATTCTATTTAACATTCTTTTCTTTCTAAATATTTTATGTAAAATTCTTTTCTATTCCAAATATTCTATTTGAAATTCTTTTCTAAATATTTTATTTGAAATATTTTGTATTCTAAATATTCTATTTAAAACTGTTTTCTACTCTAGATACTTTATGTAAAATGTTTTATTTTTCCATACAGAGGAGTAGAGTCACTGCATTAAGACTGTGCATGTGGCAGAGTGGTTCAGACAGCATCTCCTTGGCTGTGACTGAAACTAACTTAACACAAAACGCCTTAACACCAAAACCTCACTGACCTCTCATTGACCTCCAGCTTCACCCCCTGCGTGTCCCTCCTGGCCTGGTTCATCATTTCCTACACACACACACACACACACACACACACACACACACAGCTCAGATGGGAGTGAACGTGTCAAAAAGCGATCATAACCGTAACCCAGTCACCTCTAACAGACAGGATCACTAACGGTTTCACAGCCTGCCCTCAACCGCATTAACCATCTTAACACTGAAACTCCACGACTCAAATAAAAAAAAAAATAAAACAATGGAAAATAAAACCGATACCTCAGACATTATTCCAAACTATGTGCTGTGTTTCAGAGCAGTGAATCAGAATAAAGCATATTTTCAAGAGTTTTCAGGTTCGTGTTGGAATACTCAATAATGAAAACTCAGTTATGCTGATGTAATGACAGTGGTAAACTCAGACAGCGGTGATGGTGAGAATTAAATATGATGAAGGAGTGATAAATATTTTCACCCTGTCTCACATTCATTACTCACATCTATTCTCCTCACGGCCTCCTCAATGGCCGCCGAGGTGGCCGCCATCTCCTTATCCACCAGATCTCCCAACTCCTCCTTCCCAACATCCATGCCTTTAGGCCGCAGCTCCTGTACACGGCACAGAGAAGAGAGAGAGAAAAAGAGGGGGGGGGGGGGGGAGAGAGAGAGAGAGAGAGAGAGAGAGAGAAAGAGAAAGAGAAAGAGAAAGAGAGAGAGAGGGAGAGAAAGAGAAAGAGAGAGAGAGAGAGAGAGAGAGAGAGAAAGAGAAAAAGAGGAAAGAGAGAGAGAGATGCTTAAAGGATGGGATGCTGATCATTTCATCACATGTAGGAAAAACTCAACTTTATTTTCAGTTCATTTTTTTGAGTCAAGTTGATGAGTCAAATGAGTGTCAGTGATAGAGAGAGCATGGTAGAGAAATAGAGAGAGAGGGAGAGAAAAAGAGTGGGGGAGAGGGAGAGAGAAAGGGAGAGAAATAGAGAGAGAGGTAGACAGAGAGAGAAGAGAGGGAGAGAGAGAGAAATAAAAAGAGAGAACAGACCTGCCCCAGCTGGAGAATCTTCTGTATAACTATGCGGATAGAAGCAGGGTCAGCTCCCTTTAGACTGGCTTTAGACTTCAGCTCTCTGAGGAACTGCAGACTTTGTGTTCCACACGACCTGCAGTTCTCTGTCAGGCCTGTATACATACACGCACACGCACACACATACACACCTGTTTAGGCAAACAAATTCTGTCTTCATTTCATTGTGTGAGATGATTCTGTGAGTGTATATGTGTGAGCGAGTGTGTATATACGTGTGAGTGAGTGTGTGTATATGAGTGTGTGTGAGTTCTTACGGTCGGCGTGGTCTGTTGGTGCCATGTGAGCTGTAGCACTGCCATTGATGATGGTGTCAGCGGTGAGATGAGAAAACTGAGTAAGAGCCCTGAGCAGGCCACCAGCATCTGAAACACACACACACACACACGCACACACACACACGCAAACACACACACACACACGCAAACACACACACACGCAAACACACACACACACACACACGCACGCACGCACACACATACATACATACATACATACACAGACATGAACACACACACAGACACACAAGCCCATTTACACAGCTGCAGCTAAATCATTCATTCAGTATGTCCATGGTATAAATCAGCAAGGCCAGAGGTCACTGCATTTCACAATCGTACAGTGACACCTGGACCATGAAAGGTGAAAGGTGACGGGCACTCACCACTCATATTCTTCAGATAGTCGGCATGACCTTTCTGCACTTTGTCAATGGAAGTGAGCGTGGCCTCAGCTCTGCTGATCAGGTAATCTGATTCACACAGGAGACAAGCCATAGACACACTCATTCAGACACTGCTACAGAACAAAAGCAGAGTTTTACGACAACTCACCACACTTTGACCTCATGTTATTTTGAAATAAAAAGGCAGTCAAATTCCTTGGTAAACTTGACCGAAACAGCAAAAACGGGGTGCTTTAGTATGTTTTAGTATGTCCTTGCTGAGTTGGTGTGGTGGAATGTGTTAGTTCCTGATTTGGAGGGGCCATTGACAGCATGAAGGCCGCAAGTCACATACTCTGTGACCTCTGACCTAGACTGGGATCAGGGGGGTGAAGAGTTCATTCTCAGTAACCATTTCATCCTAGTCATGTGGAGCTGGCTTCAGGCCTGGATGCCACACATGGCATTTCAGCTGCACTTCACTGCAAAATATATATAACCCTATACATACAGTATCCAGTCAACAGCCCATGTCCGTATCTCTGTATGATGACGGTACAGTTTGTTCTATTGCTTTACTGCCTCCTGTTCTCTTATATGCAGTGCACTTAAACCACTGTCTTGAGAACCTGTGCGGTACTCTGTGCTAGGGTGAACCGGGGGGTACTCTGTGCTAGGGCGAACCGGGGGGTACTCTGTGCTGGGGGGAACCGGGCGGTACTCTGTGCTAGGGCGAACCGGGCGGTAGTCTGTGCTAGGGCGAACCGGGCGGTACTCTGTGCTAGGGCGAACCGGGGGGGTACTCTGTGCTAGGGCGAACCGGGGGGTACTCTGTGCTAGGATGAACCTGGGGGTACTCTGTGCTAGGGCGAACCGGGCGGTACTCTGTGCTAGGGCGAACCGGGGGGTACTCTGTGCTAGGGTGAACCGGGGGGTACTCTGTGCTAGGGCGAACCGGGGGGTACTCTGTGCTAGGGCGAACCGAGCGGTACTCTGTGCTAGGGCGAACCGGGGGGTAGTCTGTGCTAGGGCGAACCGGGCGGTACTCTGTGCTAGGGCGAACCGGGCGGTACTCTGTGCTAGGGCGAACCGGGCGGTACTCTGTGCTAGGGCGAACCGGGGGGTACTCTGTGCTAGGGCGAACCGGGGGGTAGTCTGTGCTAGGGCGAACCGGGCGGTACTCTGTGCTAGGGCGAACCGGGCGGTACTCTGTGCTAGGGCGAACCGAGCGGTACTCTGTGCTAGGATGAACCGGGCAGTACTCTGTGCTAGGGCGAACCGGGCAGTACTCTGTGCTAGGGCGAACCGGGCGGTACTCTGTGCTAGGGCGAACCGGGCGGTACTCTGTGCTAGGGTGAACTGGGCTGTGGTGTCACAAAAGCTTTATTTGTCGTATTAAACCATCTTCACTCTTAAGACTGTCACTGCAGTACTATTTCTGGCCTGAGACATGGGGATAATACGTAACAATCCGTAGTGAGGTAGCTTGTTTGACTATAGAGTGTGTGTTATTATTTTGTGCGTGTTATTATTATGTGTTGTAGGGTAGTGTATTTGACTATGGAGTGTGTATTATTATTATGTGTAGTAGGGTAGTGTATTTGACTATAGAGTGTGTGTTATTATTATGTGTAGTAGGATAGTGTATTTGACTATGGAGTGTGTGTTATTATTATGTGTTGTAGGGTAGTGTATTTGACTATAGAGTGTGTGTTATTATTATGTGTAGTAGGATAGTGTATTTGACTATGGAGTGTGTGTTATTATTATGTGTAGTAGGGTAGTGTATTTGACTATGGAGTGTGTGTTATTATTATTATGTGTAGTAGGGTAGTGTATTTGACTATAGAGTGTGTATTATTATTATGTGTAGTAGGATAGTGTATTTGACTATGGAGTGTGTGTTATTATTATGTGTAGTAGGGTAGTGTATTTGACTATGGAGTGTGTGTTATTATTATGTGTAGCAGGGTAGTGTATTTGACTATGGAGTGTGTGTTATTATTATGTGTAGCAGGGTAGTGTATTTGACTATGGAGTGTGTGTTATTATTATGTGTAGTAGGGTAGTGTATTTGACTATGGAGTGTGTGTTATTATTATGTGTAGTAGGGTAGTGTATTTGACTATGGAGTGTGTGTTATTATTATGTGTAGTAGGGTAGTGTATTTGACTATGGAGTGTGTGTTATTATTATGTGTAGCAGGGTAGTGTATTTGACTATGGAGTGTGTGTTATTATTATGTGTAGTAGGGTAGTGTATTTGACTATGGAGTGTGTATTATTATTGTGTGTAGTAGGGTAGTGTATTTGACTATGGAGTGTGTGTTATTATTATGTGTAGTAGGGTAGCGTATATTAGGCTGTACCTGGAGAGCTGGTACAGCGGACGTGCAGTGGGTCGTCCAGTTTGGCCACAGCATCCTGTATAATGCTCTCAGCCTCTGTCACCGTACCCAGCAGCAGAGAGAACTGCTCCTCCAACATCTTCTGCTGCAGCTGCTCCTCCCGATTCGACTACACACACACACATGCACACACAGGCACGCACGCACACACACACACACACACACACACACACACACACACACACACACACACACACACACAGGCGCACACACAGGCGCACACACAGGCACACACCGGGCACACACCGGGCACACACAGGCACACACACACACAGGCACACACGCACACATTCAGAGATAGTACTAGGGGCCTCTTCCATTGTCATCACTATTAAATTCACTGTTTAACCTTACACAAGTGTTCTGAGTAGGTGCTCTCTTTGTTACCTTCTCTCTGAGTTTGCTCTGCAGTTCTCCCAGCTCCTTAGTGCTCCTGTCTCTCTCCTGCTGTAGGGAGGACTCTTTGAGCTGGGCGCTCTGTTTCAAAGAGGAGAGTTCAGCTTCTTTCTCACTCACACAGCGCATCAGTCTCTCCTTCTCCGCCTGCAGGGCTGTCATGGAGCTGTTTATCTCTTTACCCACCTGGTGTGGAGCAAACACACACACACGGACACACACACACGTACACACACACACGTACACACACACACGTACACACACACGTGCACACAGACACAGTAAGCACATAACTGTTTGAATACTGAAAGCCAAATCAGACATGAGCCCTAACTTTAAAAGGAGCAGATTCAGTGAGGACCAAACTGAGAGATTCTCCAGATCAGCATCAGAACCAGACACAGTGTTCTAATGATTGTTAATTAATCTCTACACAAGTGCAGAACCTCCTTTCGCCCATAGCTTGTACAACGCCCAAAGCTTGTTTTATTAATCTAAATGACTTGTTCAGCTTTGAAACTCAAGTAGCTCATGTCTTCACCATCAGAAAATTTGCAGAAAGATGCAAAATGACAGACAGTGTGAAACTCCACCCACATTCCTTGATGATGTCATTATTACATAACATTACATTTAATTGTATTGGAACAGAATATGTCACTTAGAGACTTCTCTGTCTCAGCCTTATATAATAAAACATAAATTATATAGCACAAAGCACAAAGACATGACAGAGAAATATAACTGCACCTCCTCACTGCTCTGCAGTGTGGCTTTGACCTTCTGAATCTCTGCCATTCTCTCCTCCAGTTCTCTCCTCAGTTTGTCCATCTCAAACTTCTGCTCCTCCAGCTACAACAGCAAAACACCACACTGAGCAAACACAACTCAAACAGGAACAGTATAAGGCCAACACTGTGGTAGCATGCAGGTGCGGGCGGGCTCGCGCGCGTGTGTGTGCATGTGCATGTGCGCGTGTGTGCATGTGCGTGTGTGTACCTTCATCTCAGACTCCTGTTTGATACGATCCACTTCGAAGGCGAGCTGTTGTTTGGTTCTGGCCACCTCCTCCTGTGTCTGCTGTGTGGCTGACAGCATCTTCACTGTGTCTGCACTCTACATGTGACAAAAGAAATGTTACCACTCACTCACCTAAATGCACACACACATATAATGGAAATGCAAAGCCAACAGTCAGTCACCAGGAATACACCCCCTGCTCTCTCTCTGTCTGTCTCTGTCACACACACACACACACACAGACAGGGTTGTACCTTGCGGAGCAGTTCTGCGTGGTTAGCCACCAGTTCAGCATGTTTCTCCTTCAGTTTGTTATAGCGCAGCTCAGTGGCTTGGGCTCTCTCTGCAGGGAAATCAGGAGAGAAAGGAAATCAGCCTCTGTGTGTGTGTGTGTGAGAGAGAGAGAGCAAGAGAGAGAGGCGAATTTCTCAGGTGTGTATGCGAGTATTCATAAGAGAGCCATTAAGGGAACAAGCATTTCAGGAGGACTTTGTGTGTGCTTTGGTATGGAACCAAATGAGTGTGTACTGTAGCGTGCCAGAGACTGTGTGTGTGTGTGTGTGTGTGTGTGTGTGTGTAAACTGACTCTCAGCCTCGACAAAGGTGGCCTGTACACTCTCGTGTTCAGCGTTGCGGCGTCTGGTGGCCTCCAGTTCCATGCGGAGCTGCTCGTTCTCCACCAGGGCGCGCTGTTTCTGAGCACGCTGCTCCTCCAACTCTGCCTCCAGACTGTTTATCTGAGACTTTAGTTGGGTGATGTAGCGCTGGGCCTGAGAGACAGAGAGAGAGAGAGAGAGAGAGAGAGAGAAAGAAAAAAAATTGTAGTTATTTGTATGTGCATGCTTAAAATGGTCGTTTATGAATTTGTGAAGTGGAGCAGTGGAGGAGAACGCTGGGAGGCACGCTGGGATACGGTGACATATGAGGAGGTGTGTGCAGTGGGCGGGCGGGACTGAATATGAATAGTCTTTCACTAACAATGGGAGAGCTAAATAAAGACCAGCCTTCAGTCACTGGCACAGATTCTCAAATCTTGAGCTCCAAACATGGGGATCATTTTAATGAGATATGAGTCTAAACCCGTGTAAACTACACTCTCCCTGAGTGGACTCCCTTCGGTGCTTGGAACAAAATGTGAAGACGAGGATGGCAGAAGACCAATACAAAGAAAGTAAAAAATAAATGTAAAAAGGAGGTGAGTTTGGGCTGATATGATCTAATGCAGGTTATTTATAGTCTTTCATAAAGATGGGATGAAATGTTTTGGTAAATCTGAGCTCAGATCACCGAGAAAAGCCTTTATACAGGTGTGAAACCCGACACAGATGAAAATACTACGTCAGACCACAGCCTGTGGACACCTGGACAGAGTTCCTGTCCCATTCTTAACCTACCTGTCAAATTCCTCACTCAGAGTGGAAACCATGGCCAATACCACCACAACACACACACATGCATCATACTCACCAGTGCTGCATTAACTCATAGTACTTATATCGTCCTATGGGGACAACAAAGTAGCAGCGCATGCGCGCGCACACACACACACATACACACGCATGCAGGCGTGCACACACGCACACATACATCCTGGCATTTTAAAATGAAGTCTTGTGTAAATATTGACTGTTCAGAACAAACATACTCTGGTCTCATTGCAGGTAAAGGTGCTTTGTACAGATAATAGTGCAGTACACAGCCACAAAGACTCACTCGGGTTTTGATCCTCTATATTGCATTTATTTTGGAGCAGCTCATCTGCCCACTCATACCTCTGCTTTGATCTTCTCCAGCTCAGCTTTCAGCAACTCAATCTCCTGTTTTAAACTGTCTATCTGCAGATCTCTGAGAAACAGAATAAACACAAGGACAAATAGTTAAGCTGTGACCTGGCAATGAAAACTACCCCTGTCACTTCCTGTGACTCAGGAGCGCTCCCTCTCATAATATTAAATTTGGTTAATCAAGTTCTTGATCTCATCAAAATTTATATTAACTGTTAACATAATGGACATCATAAAAGTCTGTTTAGAGTTTATTCGACTCTCAGATTTCTAAATGAAACAAAGAAACACTATGGGACAGATTACTAAACGAATCAAAGAAACACTATGGGACAGATTACTAAATGAATCAAAGACACAGTATGGGACAGATTACTAAATGAATCAAAGAAACACTATGGGACAGATTACTAAATGAATCAAAGACACAGTATGGGACAGATCTCTTTATTTAATCACCTGTCATCAAATCCATTATTGGGTGGTCCAAATGCCTGGTCAAAAATGTCAACCTGTGAGGAGAAAAATAACACTGTTATGCGATCATGTTGATCCATACATGACATCACGGATTTGGGAAGAAGGGAGACACTAACATAAAAATCTCAGATGTTTTATAATAGTTGACAAGAAAATTCAGTTGGTAAGTTTTAAATGTTCTCTTAAATTCCATCTCTGCACCACTGACAAACTAAATTGCAGCTACAACTGTCTCCTGTCAGAGTGGACAGGTGTCTCACTGTGGATATCATTTAGAAATTCAGCACTCTGTCCCTGACACTTATGCCATTTCATACCTGTGATCTGTCACTGCCACTGACACTGTGTCATACCTGTGATCTGTCACTGACACTGATGCTGTTTCATACCTGTGATCTGCCACTGTCACCGACACTGTGTTGTACCTGTGAGCTACTTCAGGTGATAACTGTCGGTGACAGGGACATCATGTTTTACCTGTGATCTGTCACTGATGCTGTGTAATACCTGTGGCTGGGTTGGCGCGCTGCTCATCTGAGGACCATCACTGACGTCAATCAGCGGTTCAGGATCATCGTCCTCCTGCTCCTCTGGCTCCTCCTCATCAGGGATCACGACCATTGGCTTCACATGCTCAGCCAGGGCAGACGCCCGCAGGAAGTTAGGAGGAGACTGTCAGACAAGGACAGACAAAAGACCATCATCCTGAGGTTGGAATGTTGATTGAGAGCATTGACATGATTCCCTTCCTAATCAGTTACTTACACCATGAAGATCAATCAAACTGGATGGATACAAGCCATGGAAATACTCATTTTTACATAGAAACACCGATGAAGTGAACATTATCTTTTTCCACTGTTCTGTGCTAATTACGCACTTGTTTACAAAGAGGGCTTGATGGTTTAATCTGAAATCAAACTTAAAACTACTTAAAATCATTACCGGGCAAGAGTAACGCAGAGCAGAGGACACTTCACTGAGAGGGGTGTCAATATAATCACGTATAAATGTATGGACAGGGCCCCATCCTCAGGCCTCAGTATGTAGATGGTGTTTGAAGGAGAACATTGAACAGGTGTTCGCTTTATGTGTGATGGTGTACAGGATGTGAAATGCCAGGGAAGAGACAGGATCACAGAACAGAGTCATGGGGACTCGTCCACTTACGTCTGGAAGTCGTGGGATCTGAATCAACCTTTTGAAGTACAGCATGTCTCTGGCCCTGTTAAAGAAGGTCTTCAGACTGAAACAAAAGAAGAAAGGGAAAAAAGTCAAACTGAGCACATTTGAGGTTATGAAAGAGCAAAGACATGGGACCAGACAATAAACACCTGACCAGACAGCCCCATCTCAATAGAAACACACACACACACACACACACACACACACACAAGCTTGCGCACACCATAGACACACACACACGAGCTTGCGCGCCCAATACACACAAACACACACACACACAAGCTTGCGCACACCACAGACACAAACACACACGCGCGCGCTTGCGCACACTACAGACACAAACACACACACACACACACAGTTTCATTTAGACAGAAAGAATGTCATTTTTCTCCTGTACAGCTGGACTAATTCAACTCAGCCTGGAAATCTGGGACCAAGACTAATCTGTAGTTTACGATGAAACCACTCGACTACATTATCATGCTCTTAGTAGTAGTCAGTGTTGGCATATTTGCACAGGACACAGGGGAAAGCCTGTGTGGGGAAAGCCTGTGTGGGGAGAGCCTGTGTGGGGAGAGCCTGTGTGGGGAGAGCCTGTGTGGGGAGAGCCTGTGTGGGCACAAGGCACCACCACTACGTGCCCACCTGTGAAACTGGTCGTGAAATCGGTCACGATGACCTTGCAGTGTGTCCGCTGGCAAACCTGAGAGGAAGAACACACAAACATGCAACCTTTCAGTCAAAACACACCTGCACTGCTCTGTCACCTCACATTCATACAGATAATACATAACCATCAACACAATACAGAACGACCAGGATCCCTCACAGTGGTCATCCAACTCAATATACAGAGCGTGAGGAAGTGCTATGGCCGCAGGGAGGACGGAGTCTGAATAAACCCCGGGTTTCTTTTAAAGGAGGAGGGAAACAAAGGGAGATGGAAAACATACTTTATTTTTCTAGGTCAGTATTGAGTCTCTCCTTTAATACTTCTTGGGTTACTCATGAACATCCAAACAAATTACGCTTCACTTTGGGTCACAGATATTGGCATACAGAGCTCGTATTTTTCATTTTGGAATAAGGTGTCTGTGTTCCAGTAACCATAACAGTGATAATACACAAAGTGTGGGTCAGCTGCAGCACAGTCAGATCATCAGAATATTCCAGACTGGTGACACTCACAGGCATGTAGCTTGAACAGTAGTTTGACTGTGTAGTGGTATAAACTCACAGGCATGTAGCTTGAATAGTAGTTTGACTGTGACGTGGTATAAACTCGCAGGCATGTAGCTTGAATAGTAGTTTGACTGTGTAGTGGTATAAACTCACAGGCATGTAGCTTGAATAGTAGTTTGACTGTGTAGTGGTATAAACTCACAGGCATGTAGCTTGAACAGTAGTTTGTCTGTGTAGTGGTATAAACTCACAGGCATGTAGCTTGAACAGTAGTTTGACTGTGTAGTGGTATAAACTCACAGGCATGTAGCTTGAACAGTAGTTTGACTGTGTAGTGGTATAAACTCGCAGGCATGTAGCTTGAATAGTAGTTTGTCTGTGTAGTGGTATAAACTCACAGGCATGTAGCTTGAACAGTAGTTTGAATGTGTAGTGGTATAAACTCACAGGCATGTAGCTTGAACAGTAGTTTGACTGTGTAGTGGTAGAGGTGACTGCAATCCTGGATGACCTGGATGAGAGGGGCTAGTCGACACTGTCCAGACGTCAGCGTAGAGATGGCAATGGACGTGTTGAGCTGTCGAAGCACTGCACACACACACACACACACACACACACACACACACACACGTAAGATACAAAGACAGACAGACACGCACACACAGATGCAAGACACAAAGGCAGACACACACACACACACACTCAGATGCAGTTCAAGGCCAAGACTGTTTATAACACACAGTAGAAAGAAATATGAAAATATTTCTTGATAATATGATGATGAAATAATAATAGTAGCAATGATAATAATAATAATACACATAATAAAATTCACAATGACACAAGGCCCAAAGGTAAACATGAGAGAGTGGCATGGCTCACTCTTTTCAGCTGTCTCCATAAGTGTGTGAGACAGACTAGACAGACAGATGGCGTGTCTGTTCACTGCAGAGGGCGGGTTATTTCTGTATCCAGTCAAAAACACGTCAGACCTGTCCAAGGGCCCGTGTTTTCCACTGCTGGCATTTGTTTATGGGCAGAACGGATAAGATGAGGAGAGATAGGGGTGTTGGGGGTGGGGAGTTTACTCCTCAGGCCAACACAACCATAATGACAGGAAGTCAAAATCAGGCTGACTGATTAAACCAAGTTAAAATGCCCCACAACCTCTTAAGGGCGGCTGCACTTGAACCTAATGACACTGAAACCAGATCCAGTGTGGAGCTAAGATAAAATAAAAAGATTTAAAAAAATCAAAGAAGTTCTTGAAATATCGTATAAATCTGACACCTACATTTATTTGTAATTGAAACACATGTTTAAATGTCCCTTTGTGCAACATTCCCTTAACTGGGGAGTGACTAGCAGACTGAGTGTTGCCGTATTTAGAAACAGGAGTGGGTATTACACAGGGCGGAGGTGATGGAGCTGTAAAAGAGACTGCGCCCTATGTTGTGTCATTATCTCAGACTGAAAAGATGGGCTGCATTCCCATTTCATATTCAGAATATTGGTACATGTGTATAAATACACTCCCAGCATACTAGCAGGCAGTGTTTTGCTGCTGGCCGTATCTCTCCTCTCCCTGACCTTCACCAACTCTGGTCCATTATTTACAAGGCCGCACCGTCTCTCAGGAGCCAATCAGAGAGTGAATTATTAGTCCAATAACACAAATACACAAACAGTTCACTGACATAATGCTTTTTAACTGTGGAGTGTTAGCACTCAGGAAACATTCCCACTAAGCAACTTACTGCACTCTCCAGAAGGCACAAAGAAAGTTATTAACTGTCGTGTTTGATGGGGTTTATGTACATATATTTTAATAAGTCGATGAGACAGTGGCGGAGCAAACGGGAATCGAAGGGAAAAGGGAAAGTGATGGTTAATTCTCACCTGTCTCTGCCAGCCGCAACTCTGCATCCATATAATCAAACACCTCCACGGTCAGCTGAAACCTATGGAAGAGAAAATCCACGTCAGACAAAGACACCCTACTACAAATTTTCACAGAAATGTCCCTTTAGAAATGGGAGAAAGGCTTTAAGAGTTTAAGAAGAGCCTTTAAAAACAGAAGAAATGCTACCTGAAACCTATGGAGGGGGAAATTTGTGTCAAACACAGCCAGGAAAAGAAACCATGCTTCAAACTTTCAGAGAAATGGGCCCTTGAAATCAGGAGAAAGCTTACAGAGTTCAGAAAGAGCCTTTAAAAACAGGAGAAAGGCTATCTGTTATCTGAAACTTCTTTCAAAATCTTCAGCAAGAGCGATCAAGAGCAAACCTAACCAGAGTAGCTATAAACTGCTGCTAGAAGCCAAATTAGCAGTTTGAAAATGGAGCCAATTCTGAGTGATCATGTCCTTAGTTCACACATCCCACAGGAACCAACACACTCAAAGAGAAAAAAATCCTCATTCAGATTGAGAATTTTATCAGACAGTGTAAAAATGGGCACCAGTTGATATTTAATGAGTTAGCATTCAAAGTGTGAGTCTCCCAGTCCCAGCACAGGGGCCAGTGCAGCAGGAGTTAAGGGAACAAAGACACCTGAGTCTTTCAGTGAGAAACCAAACTCCTCCATCCAGGCTAACGAGTAACAGAGAGGAGAAACCTAACACTGCACATCTCCTCGTGATCATCCATTGTTCTCCTCTCCCAGCTCCAGAGCACGAGCTCTGTCCAAGTCTCTGCTACGTCACCTGTCCCTGGCCTACACTGCCTCACCTGTGCCCGGGCCGCATTCACACTTTTCCAGACCACGAGACAGTTAGTATTCATAAGCTATGCTTGGCACAAGGCCCGTTCTGTTCTGACAAAACGGATGAAAATTGTGTCCAACCATAACTGTGTGGACAACACAATTTAGGTTGTGCCTGATGGTACCTCTCCCTTCAACTCTTTTCAGAGACAGAGACATGCTGGGAGAGGAATGGTGACAGGAAAGTGTGAAACTCTGGGTGTGTGTGTGAGATGTGCATGATATATGTGTGTGTGTGTGTGTGTGTTGGGGGGGAGAGCTTTGCTTCATCTTTTTTTGGAAATGATATTATTTAATTTGACTGGGTTAACACACAGAGTGTTAGATAGGGAGAGACAAAGAGCGAGAGAAGCAATGAATCGTGGAGTAACATACACGTTGTTGATATCCGTTCCAGCAGTGCGTTCCAGAAGCTCGTCTGAAGCTTCCAGGTTGGGCCGGATTTCAGTGTGCTGTGAAGAGAAGGAGGAAATTCCGTTCACTTACCTCAGACAGACACTTTTGTTTTATCATTCCTTTCCCTATGTCCCACCCCATTCACCCTATTCTCTCCTTTCATCCAATTGTGAAAATGGAACAAAGGACAGGAAATATGCATACTTCAGCTTGAAGTTATTTGTCTGGTATGAAGATACACAGCTTGTTTTTTTCCCCCATTTAGATTAGATTAGATTCTTTAATAATCACACCAGGCCAGAGAAATTTGTTTCGCTTACTCCTACCACAATGACACACACGCACAATCAGCAACACACACACACACACGATCAGTGGCACATCTTAAAGACAGCCGGATAATGCAGAGAGCTAGTATTGAGAACTGAAAGTCTTGGCTGCAGCAGGGAAAATGCCATCTGACAGGGTTTTTGTGGACAGTGACCTGAACATAGGGCAGTGGCTGGAGGAGGGTGAGCGGGGGAGGGGGGCATGAGGGGTCTGATGGCCCAGAGGATGGCCCAGCTGAGGGGAGAGATGTGCCAGCTCTGGCAGATCTTACACCCTCTGGGGGCACGGCTGTTAAGTTTTTTAGCCTGTCTGTCAGTTTGAGCTGCCATAATAGGCTGTAACTGATGAAAGGATAACGCTGTAATGGTGAATGTGTGGAGCCGGACAAGTGCTTGACCTCAGCAGTGTGACAAAGCACAGGCACCACTGGGCCACTAACACTGAGCTACTGATGCAATAATCAGTATTAGTGTTTTATCTGAGGGCATCAGTGACAGGTGCTGAGAAATCAGAAGGATCTGGTTATTGGTCATAGATTCTCTGGCAATCTGAACTGCGGTGTGGATATTCTGGCTGTGCCTAAACTCATTCGTGAGAAAGAAACTGAATGTGTGAAGCTGGAGATCCCTGCAGTCACAGCTATTACGGTACTGGGCTTGGTTATCATTGGAGACCAGGCCTGTCATGGTTATGGATGCGAGGGCAAATACGACACAAGACAGCGTAGTCATATTTATCTTAGAAGGTGAGGGGTGACAGTGAGGGGTGAGGTCAGCAATACTCCTTAACGAAGCTGATACATAGTACTAAGGAGCTCAGGTTCAGTTATTGTTCCCAACATATCCACAGCCACCTAACCCGCATCATTATTATCACTGTTTAGAGAGGTTTTAAAAGAGGGCTCAGCTCTCAGCCCTGCTCTCACCTTAGTGTGAAACTTCAGCTTGGTGCAGAGGAGTTTGGAATACAGAGACACCAGCTGACCATAGCCATATTTGTCACGTAGATTTCCCTGAAACCACACAAACGAATGCACGTTAATCCATCTTTTACATCACACTGTCATTCAGCGCCTCTTGTATATCTACGGAGATTTCTCAGAGAAATATACGGCCCTAAAAACTTCATCAAATTAATGAAATATCAGACTGCATTTCAAGAGTTCTCTGTGTCTCAAATACTCTGTCCATCTGAGATGTTGCCTGCTAGACACACACACTTCTGCAGACAAAATCCTGGTTTGTCCATTCCTGTCCGATTCACTGCCGCAGTAGATCAAACGTGCACTTACCCACATTACTCCCATCTCCACAATGTTACTGTGATGCCTCATGCAGTCCTGTAAGCTCTGGAGAGGGAAAAGAGGGATAAACAAAATGCCAAAGGAGTCACAAACGGGATTCACACATCACCTGACACACTACAGCTAATCATGAAGAAGAGACAAAAAGTATGTGAGAAGTGCCTATCTGAGCACGAAACATGAGGAAAGAAAGAAAAAGAGAGTTGCCTACAGAACAAGGGTCCGATTAAGAGCAATCAGGAAAGCTAAAGAAAGCGTTAAGAATGCGTAAAGTAGAAGAAAAAAAGGAAACTGTAGAGATAGTAAGGACGTCAAATCTCACCGCCCTTTTCCAAATGGTGTCTATACAGAGCAAAATCCATTTTCCCTGTAAGCCATTCGCCAGTCACCTAGCTCTTTGTTAACATAATCAATTCATGCAATCAGCGATTCCTAGGCTGGTTTTAGGCTGAAAATGTGCTGTCAAGTGGAACCTCAGAAAGTCAAGATCCAGACAACGGTGTGAAATAAGGACAAGGAAAAAGAATAAAGGAGAAGAGCCCAGCAGATAAAAGTAACATTCACAGTGAGACTGTTCTAAAAAAAAATGCACATCATTACCGCTGAACCTACATGTGTGCTTTTTGTACATTTCCACTGTGATTGCTCAAGATCACTTCATGTTGAAAACAGACGCTATTCACCAAAACCGAGCCAAGCATGTTTTTTCCTGATGAAAACTAACTGGCCTGGGGGCTATCATTATGGTTTCACTTCATTATGTTTTACCCTCTTCTCCAGGCAAGCCAAACCACACTCACACCCATACAAAGCTAAGAGGTGAGTATGAGTGAGTGGGTGAAGTGAGTGGTGAGTAGGGTTATACAGAGTGTGTGTAAAGACTCTTACATTGTGGTGGCCATCTCGCAGGATTTTGTGCAGGACATGACAGAATTTCCAGCTGAGGACGGCGCTGCTGGGCAGCGGTAGACCAATCGCGTACGACCAAAAGGTATATGCCCCCTTTTCTCTGTGAGTGCCCAGGATAATGCCTGCACAGGTGGTCAAGGAAAAAAACAAAAAAAACTCCAAAAAACAAACATGCAACACAACAAACAACAAACCAGTGCTAAAATCTATTACAGTCCGTAATGCTGATTAGCACTTTCAAACCAAGCTCCTGTGAATTTTCCACAACGCAGAATTGAAAATGTCCTCCAATATCCTATTCTTAATCATGTAAGCTCCAGAAATGTCAATCATTCCCAGCTAAAGAAACATGTATATAAGAGCAGAGTGAATGACACAGAGCAGATCTGAACCTGGTCAGTGTTCAGTGAGGTCAGTGTTCAGTGATTTTTGTGTATTGGTTTGCTGAGATAATGCTGATTTTTGAGTATTGGTTTGCTGAGATAATGCTGATTTTTGTGTATTGGTTTGCTGAGATAATGCTGTTTTTTGAGTATTGGTTTGCTGAGATAATGCTGATTTTTGAGTATTGGTTTGCTGAGATAATGCTGATTTTTGTGTATTGGTTTGCTGAGATAATGTTGATTTTGAGTATTGGTTTGCTGAGATAATGCTGATTTTTGAGTATTGGTTTGCTGAGATAATGCTGATTCACAGACTGTTTGTGATCAGACAGTCAAGGATACGGCGTGCATGTTTCTCCTTCACTGGCGTCTCTGTGGAGTTAATGGCTTTACTGATACTGCTGAGCTGGAGACAGGACACGCAGAGACAGACAGAGAGACACAGAAACACAGAGATTAGCCACGGGTTTCCCGAAAAACCTGTTAAGACTTTAAAAAAGTGAATGACCAGTTGTCCAACTTGCTTGTGAGTTACATCATATCTAGTTTTGACTGCTTCAGTAACTTAACATCCAAACATGCATCTTTCTTCCTCTTTCTTCATATTTCAGACAAAATAGCTTCAAATGTGATTAAAGAAGTGCTCAGGATATTTTACAGAAAAAAATACTTCAGCAAGATAAACCTCTTATCACACTGAAAACCTTCTAAAGGAAAACAAATGGCCAGGGATGAAGTAAAACACCAGTCAGCGAGTGGTGTGGAGTGAGATCCAGCTGAGCCTGAGT